>NC_137190.1:8129991-8132491 GCF_960531495.2 Zeus faber | reverse complement strand
ATCCCAAAGGGGGGGGGGGGGGGGGGCGCTTTTTGGATAAACTCGCCGTTCGCCTTGTTTATTCAGAGTTTATTAAACACCGCCCGTTTGGCGGACTGACTCCCCCCCCCCCCCCCCCCCCCGCCGGCTCGCTGTTTGTCACAGGAAGCCCCGCCCCCTGCACGCTCACTGTTTGCTCTCCATTGAAAGTTTATTAATATTGCACATGTTGCGTGTCCAAATTGCGCCAAATTCGACGCCGCCCGTCCTTGGGTCCCCAGAACTACACCCGTCAAGGTGAAGTAGATCGAATGTTTGTTGAGGTAATCGACATTGGAGATGCTCTGACCCAGTCGTCTAGCATCACATGTGCTCCTTGTCCAAAGAGGCTCAGATCCTTACGCTTGACCATTTTTCCTGCTTCCAACACATCAACTTCAAGAACTGACTGTTCACTTGCTGCCTAATATATCCCACCCCTTGACAGGTGCCACTGCAACCAGATGTTCAAATGTTTTTCACTTCACCTGTCAGTGGGTTTTAAACACACACACACACACACACACACACACACACACACACACACACACACACACACACACACACACACACACACACACACACACACACACACACACACACACACACACACTCCTTAATAGTTATATAGTCCCGTTATCATGCTTACAATTCTGGGGTAAGGGCACACGCCCAAAGGGAGTAGATCTCCCAAAGCAAGATTCCATAACTCCAGACGTCTGACTTGGTGGAGAACCTCTGCAAGGGTGAGAGAGAAACACACATATTTGTTATGAAACCAAATAACACAACTTAAAAAAAATTTAAATTTAAAAATGTGACTCATTATTAAATAAATACAAAATACAGTAAAAAATTTGAATTAAAATTTTAAATAGAACCTCTTATATCGCATTAATTGTGAGGATTAATCAAGCATTGTGATTTTGAAATGAATTTGCGGGGCAGATTTGACAACATATTATAAATATATAGACGGCCGCATTCAATCGTCTTGGGCGGATGTGGACCCTGGGTTTGTGGTCTGAGAGCCCTGATTCACGGGCTGATTTTCAGAGTACATTTTATCAGTTTTTTGGTTTTTTTGGGCTCCCCGTTCGTGGGGGCTGCAGGGGCGAGACACAACGCACCCTTCTCTCTAAGTGCTTCGGGGGAGGTCCACTTGACCGGAAGCTTGGCCGTGTCCTGCGTGGAGGACGCCTCCTTGGTCAGCCCAAAGTCGCTGACCTTGGCAATGTTGTCGTCCGACACCAGTACGTTGCGGGGCCGCCAGGTCTCTGTGGACGAAGTTGTTGGTTTCCAGGTACTCCATGGCCTCGCACACGTCACTGTGAGGGGCGGGGTTAGGGTTAGAATTTGAACAGGGCTCGAATGCCACCGGCTTAACAAGTCAAAAGGAATATGATAGAAAGGGCGCCAGAGGAAATTGCCTTCTGATGAGGAAAGCCACTTTTGCGCGAGACTGGCTATTCCGACAAGCTGCCGCTCTTTGCGCAACGCGATCACGGTTTTCTACAGATGGACACGACTCACAGCGAGAACTTGAGTAAGCAGTCTCCACCCAAAACGGTGCGACCCCGGGAGCGGAGGTAGTCCACCAGACTGCCCTGCGGAGGGGAAAGAACACTCAGGTCATTCAGAGGAAGCTTTTATCGTTGTGAAAGTGCCTCCGGGGCCTTCGCTCACGTCAGACAAAACCGTTATTTTATTGCATCCGGTACGTATCGAAACAGATCCTTGGAATCTCTTGGGACGTCCGGCATCTTCAAACTGACTTTTACTCTGACTGCGGCGGTATTGTGTGGAAAAAAGCCCCCGAGCGAGTCACCTTGGCCATGTACTCTGTGACGATGTAGAGACTGCCCCGCTCCTCCACGATCACGCCCAGCAGCTGTACCAGGTTGTTGTGCCGCAGTTGTCTACAGAGAAAATGCGACAGAGGAACAGTGTTACGGCGGAAAAGAGGCGGGGTCCTCAATCTGAAATGAATACACAGAGGCCCATCAGCGCCGTCCCCTCTAGATCCTCAACATCCCCGCCACCTCATATCTCGGTGAATTTCGGAGAGCAACTGAAGGAAGATAATAGTGTTCTGCTTGAGGTCTTAAATTTGAAAAAGCCTGTCCAAAATATGGGTGAAGTACAGATATTTGAAACAATCTCTTCACTCAAACAGTTAACATGTGTGCATAGAGTGATGCTGTTGTTATCCTTCAAATTTGATTTTACTGGGACAAACAACGGAGCAAAAACCATAGCGTGGCATATGTGTCTACCGCAGTTCATGCCCCGTGTTGGTATTACAAAGCATAAGCGCAGGTGCATCAGCCCTGCGTCTCATTCAGGTCCTAAAAGGATCAGATTAAAGCAAATCTAATCAAGCGGATTTAGAGATTGACGTTGCAATTCAAAATAGAAAATAATAGACTTAATGCACATTCTGCCTCAGTGCCCATCTGCCCATGCCCCCCCCACCGCCCAT
>NC_137190.1:8079991-8127491 GCF_960531495.2 Zeus faber | reverse complement strand
AGGAAGGACAGAGCACACAGAGCTTAAGCTTAATTTAGATCAAGCGAAGGGGGAGCGAGAGCGATAGGACCACTCGTTCGATGTCTCTCTTGAAGCCGTTCCGTGTGACTTCTCATTGACGACGACGCCGGCAGGGCCGGTGGCGGAACCGGAACCGGGACCAGAACCCTAACCTTTAATAATTCGTCCACAGCAAGCCAGGGCTTTTGAGCGCAAGTCGCAGCAGAAGAAAAACGGGTCATTTATGCTTCATTTTTAAAATGGGGCCTGATGCGGTTTTAGAATGGCAGTTTTCCAGCTGTGTTAAATGGAATGGTTGTAAAGCTAAATAAGGAAATGCATCAACAGCCGTCATTGTTCCCATTCCCCTTTGTGAGGCCCGGACATTTTCGGGCCTCATAAGGACCCCAAGTTAAACAACTACATTTAAAGTGTTGCGTGTCTTGTGCACAGCAAAAATGTGGAACTGGCTTACCACTTTTGTTCAAGTCTGAATCTGTACCTGTTTTTGATAACGGAGCCCTCTCCACCGCATAATGATGTTCACTTCCCACTTTGCAACCCACTTCCCGTTTCTGCTATCGATACTAATAAGCAATAAAAACTCAATAAAACTGACTATACTTGCGAGAACAGGTGGTTTGAATTCCGCTGCCAAATGTCCCTATTGTAAGCTGTTTTGAATAAACACGTGCTAAATGGTGCAATGTGTATTTCACACCCTTTACTGCATTTTAATTTCCTTCCTTTGTTACCGCTTGTCCATTGCTCTCACCTTCCTCTATGTGCTGTACTTCTGTAATGAGTGTTAATACATGTTGAATGCATGTTGCTTTATGTACAGTCATGTCTGTTTTACCCAAGCGTGATATGACGGAATTACAAGTAAGGGGAAACAATTAAAAATATATATTCTGGAAATAAGCATTTCCAACTAAAATAATAATAGTCACAAAAACAACAAAAACTACTGCGTGCTAAGGCTTTTACGCCTGACTATGAGAGTGTAGGATGAGGGCTCGGCCACCAGGAGGCAGCACAGTGCAGGGATACTGTGAAAGCTCTTATGTGGTTGTTCAGACAATTACTGTTCATTTGAATCAAAGATACATCTGCCAATGAAGTAATGCCGATTCCACACAAGTATTCTGGATGAAGTTTATCTCTAATGCGCCCTGTGATAGTCCCTTTCAGCGCGGTTTCACGACACACACACTTCTAGTAAGTTCTCCAAATGATGATGTGAAATGTGAGCGTTGCACTCCAGCACTGTACAACATGGCTCTTATGCCATACAATTTGTACACTATTTATTATGTCTAGTACACAAAATAATCCGTATGAAATGTATATTTTAATAGGTTGGTTTGTCAGCACTTTAACTAGTAGAGTGCATTAGCTGCCGATACTTGTATTATCGTAAGTGCTTTCTGTGACCGAGGCGGGTATCTAAATATTTGATGTCCATATTATGCACGAAAACTAGACAAACATCCAGGTGCACGTCTCACTCCCGCTGCCCAAGCCCTCGTCACAGTGTCCGCAGGGCTGGAGGCTCACACTGTTTCAGAGTGTGTTTTCTGCTTGTATCTGCAGCGCGTGGGGCTGGGAGGAACTTGTTCCGACAGGCTGGGTTGCAAGAGAAGGGAAAACACTAGAATGTCAGGAATTCACCCCAGAGTCATAAAACCAGCAGGCACAAGGAGGCAGGGAAACAAAGTGAACAACAACTGAAGGAGAGACGGAGAGAAATGACACAAGAAAGAAAAGAGGAAGATATCTAGACAGACACATAGGAGGAGGCGGGGGGAGGGGGGTTTGAATAGGCGCCTCGTGAATGAAAGACGGAAAAAGGAAAGGATCGTCCACACCTCGTTTCCTTTTCCAGAGGAGGAGGGCAACGACGCAGCCTCTCTTCTCTCTCTTGATCCGTGAGGATGAAGGGATGCGGCGGCACCTTCCCTCCTCCCTTCCTGTTGCAGGTGTTATCGCCGCCCTCCCCCCTCTCATCCCTCCCTTCATCCCGTCTCTGACACCCCGCTTTCTGCCTCACCAGCTTTTACGACCCCTGTCTTTTTCTGCTCTTCCTCGTCTTTCTTTCCTTTCGGCGTCTCCCTCCCTCCCTCCCTCCCTCTCGCTCTCTCACTCCCTCCACCCTCTGAAAGGAGATCAGAGCGCACCTTGAACAGCGTGCGCGGTGGAGTCGACTTCTGAAGGACCATCCAGGAGAATCCCCCCGTGGATGGGTATGTGCCAAAACTCTCTCCTCCCTCGCCCGCCCCTCCCCCACCCTCCCTCCCGCCCGTTGAGTTGCGGGGCACGGGTGTAAGCCTGCGATACTCCACGTCTCTCACCGTGGAGCTGGAGGTGGCGGTGGAACTTTTCCACGCCCCAGAAAAACATACGCAAGTGTTAAAAACCGAATGACGTGGAAACCCCAAGGTGCACGCGCCACAGCACCGCCGTACAATGATGTTCATCAATAGGTTTAATCCCGCAACAGATATGAACCACGATGCGAAACAGGGCGAGGGAATTTGGCTGCATCTCCCGGTATCGATTCAATCTGATAGTGATGTGACGGCTTGCGATAGGATTTTACAATAATACATAGACATTTCTTACAGAATGAGTACAGCTTCCAACCTTTTAGCTTACCATCCGACGTACAATACACAAATATTTCAGAGGAGGAATTCAGTCTCGGTCGGCGACTCCCAAACTCCTCACCTCCACCAGCTGCATGAGGTTCTCAAAGTACTCCTCCTCGTCGATGGTGAGCTTGCCGTTGTGATAGATGATGCGGTAGTGCTCCACCTTGCCGTCGCAGCTGACGCACAGCGTGTAGTCACCGGGGTAGTTGGTGCTCTCCCGCACCAGGTACAGGCCGGTCTCGGGCGGGTAGAGGAGCCGCTCCGCCTGCTCCCGCGTGATCTTCCCATGGAACCACCTGGGGGGAGGGGGTGGAGGAGGACAAGGAAGATGAAAGGAGAGCGAAAAACAGAGCGACATGGGGGGGTCGACAGGAGCTGTTTGAGTGTTTCCAGGGCCACCTTCAGCCCCGGCAACGTCAAGTGAATGGAGGACGGTGCCAAAGTAAATCTTTGAAATTTCACATTCAACATTCAATATTATTTTCTCCTGAAGTGTTGCAAATATCCATGTGCATATCTCACCCAATATTCATTTGTTAAGGTAGTGTACCAACTATCCTCAGTGTTGCATTTGTTTCTATTGTCATTGCTCCGTTTACCCTTCATGTTCTCCTTCAGCCTTTTGGAATCTGCTCCTTGGGGGGGCCTTAAGATACTCAAAAACTCACAAAGCTTTGCACACTTGTACGTCCCAGTGCGGCATTCGATGTTCAATGGGTTCTGTGCAGGGGCGTGGCAATGTGGCTCAAACCTATTGACCCCCCCCCCCCGTGAAAACTCACAAAACTCAGTACACATCTGTAATGTCACAAGAAATATTAAAAGGGCCGTGACCTAAACCCAACCTTCCGTCACCTTTTGGTCATTTTTATGCTTTGTACTTTCGTGAACTCCTCCTCGGCCATTTATCGGATCGACTTCAAACTTGCCGCGTGTCTACAAGACACCTTCACGATTAAAGATTACTTAAATTTTTCTTCACATGGAGACGGTGGCCATGAAAGCCTCGAATTTCGTGTTAGAAAAAAGGCGCGTCTACGTGACTTTCATTTTTCGTCAACTCCTCCGAGGTGATTTATTGGATTGACTTCAAACGTACGTCCCACCGACACTTGCACATCGAGGACCCGGTCATCGCTGCCTGCAACTTTAATTAACTGTTGTGTTTTGTCCCATGGGTCTATTGGCAAAGTGCCAACAAAAGTCAGAACTGCATATGTGTTTTCTTTGGTGGCTCTGGATGAAGGCCTCCAGCTAATGTTTAACATTTAATGGGTAACCAGCAGGGAGCAACTTACACTGCGGTACACATTTGATGCTCTAAAAGGAGAAGTGAGAAGTCAGGCTAGGAGGCATTTCCATTGCGTGCTGCTTGATCAGTGGAGAGGAGGGGCCGGCTAGTCTCAGACTCACCGAGAAAGTACCTGAGCCCGAACAACAGGAAGCAAGCCACACACACGCACACGCACACGCACACGCACACACGCGGTAGGGTCGGAAACTGACTCTACTGGTTCTGCAATAACAGGAAAATGCAATCGGGCTGCAGCAGGACGGCGGTGCCGCCGATCCAGCCTCCTTCCAGGCACTGATGCGGGGGTTGGAGAGCGAAGAAGAGCCCGAAAAGTCTCCACGTTACACAGTGAGTTGCTAGATGAGGAAGGAGAGGAGACGGGGAAGTGTGGGGGTCTGCAAGCAGCAAGGAGCTCACAGAGGGAGGCAGCCAAGCACAGTTGGGAGTCCTACTGGTTTCACCCAGCTATGAGGACAAATATAGCTCTGGCTGCCTGATTGAAAGGCTAGCAGTATAACCCTTCCTAAAAAGCCCCATATGGCCTCTACATGTACAGGCTACTAATGGATGGATTAGTAAGCGCTGCACCATCTTGCTTTACACTGGTTCCGCCCAGAGTCCTGAAACCCAAGACTGGCCACTGAGATATGTTGACACGGATGATGTAGTACTTCTGGCTCATAGTATGTCTTTCTTTACATGTCCAACTTTATCTCCTACTCAATCTTCACTTGAGCACCATAATGAACCAATTCCGGGTTAAAATACGCCATCAACCCAACAACCCAGACCACGAAACAACACATTGGAAAGGTTGTGAAAAGGTCATAGCGGCAGCCTCAAACAGTAGCAGCTGTCCTCACAAGGGCTGTCAGTCAGCGTGGGCTGGCCAGTGGGTAGTAATCAACCACTCTAATCGATTTAGCCCTGCTTTTCCCCTGGCTGCCTCCTCCTTTGCCTGCTATCTGCTGCTCCTCAGACAGAGTGGAGCAGAGGCCCCCGTGGCAAAGCGGCTTATTGTGGGTTGAGTTGATTAGATCAGTGCAGGCAGCTTCTCCGATGGACAACATCTCCTTAATGGCCATTAATCCGAGAACAGGAGCCGACTGCGCAAGGCAAGTCCAGAGACGAAACAAAGGTTACCATAGTGTTTATTTAAAAAAAACAAAAAAAACTCCCCCCTACAACAAGTAGCTTGCTCCACCTCATTAACACATGAGTCATGTTGACTTATTTTCTGAACATGTTTGTCGTGGAGCACTGAGGATCCCTTATACTCGCTATTTATTATGGTGGTGATTAAAACAACCAAGATTGTGCTCCTGTGCACTCACTCCACTGGACCGGAGCTTCATCTCAGAGGGCTGACACAAACATGTGCACTCTAGTGGACACACGGAAAAACTTCCTGTTCGACGGCAATCAACTGGGAATGTTGTCTCACCTCTGATAAATCATCTTAAAAAGCGAGGGTTATTCGGCTGGGCACCCTGGGAAGTTGGCAAACAACAGTGCGCAAACAGGAAAAGGGCTGGACCGAAGCACTGCTGCTGCATGGCCTCGCAAACTCCAGTGGTGCTACAGTTGTTTCATTTCCGACAAGGACGGCCTCTGCCACAGGGGGGCATTAGAGAGCAACATGGTTCCACAGAGAAATAAGGGAAGCCTCTATCAGTCAGGGTGAGCATGGGGACAGAGTGCCACAGTTGAGCCATTATGTAAGTCAGCGGAGAGGGAGAAGTCTTTCCCCGGGACATCTGTTAGCAATTCATTACAAAGTCAACAGCCCTCTCTGGGTTAGTACTAATGGCTTCGGCGGACCAAGTCCTGAGTGACCTGACCTATATGAAATAATGATTTAACTATGCAGTGATCTCAGAGGCAGAAGCAATGGGGATGGTCCGGTCGGCAACAGTGACGGTGACTGTCCACCGCTCTCTCTCGGTTCCCAATCAGTTGTTGGAAATGAGTCAAAAAGAATCAGTATATTGTCAACTCTGTTACGTAAAAGAACTCAGCTGCTGCGATGACAGTAGTCATAGGTCCATGATTGCCAAGAAGTTCACCACAGCTGAACATGACGGCACTATGAGATGTTTTCCACCATTTTTGGTTCAATATGAAAAACAGAAAATGAGACCATGAGCCATAAGTTTGGCAAACACTCTAAAATAATTGTACACCACCGGTCCTCGCAAAATTACATTGATTTACATCTTTTCTGGGATGGCTATTTGAATGACATGACCTCATTGCTATACATCTTACAAAGAGCTGCTGTTCAGAGCTCATCCAGCACTTCTCACCCTTCTAGTCAATATAAAAGCACGTCGTGCCACAGGAGATTCGAGGTTATGAAGTTCCTGGCGAAACAGACGTACTGGAGCTGCGAGCTGCCGTTGTCCACAGCGGCCATGAATGTCACCAAAAATCGAAATCCTCATAGCGAAGTGGACAATTGGTGGCCAGTCACACCTGGACTTTTCTGGTTTGGATGGCAAAACCAATATATCACAGGGGACAACTTCCAGACACCGCTAACAAAAAGAAAGAAAAAATGTCGCCGCAACAAGACCAGTTTAAAGTTACCACCAGCCCGTCACTCGGAAACATAACACAGGTTAACTACACCAGCAAGCCCAGCGCTGGTTGTTGGAATGGGTCTCAACAACCGCCTCCACTTGTCATCATTAAAATGTGTTCCGTACCTTGATAAGAGTGCATATATTACCATTCACTTCTCAGTTACTGATACATTTGTCATTTACCTTGACATTAATATATCTTCTGGCTAGCGGGCATGCTTTATTTACAGTCTCAACATCACAACAGAAAATATATTACATTTCCACTGCATTTCAATGCGCTTCATATTTTGTTCAGAGACTTAAACCAATGGGTATCAATGGAGAGTGAGGGAAAAAAACACCATCTTTGAGTGGCAGCATAGGACTTTTATCCAGCTACGGAATGTATAGAGTCAAATGTTCAAAAACTAAAACTAAAAAAAAAAATAAAAATAAAAAAGTAAGATAAGAAGGATATCTCAGTTTTATCATGTAGAGTTTTTCGCTTGTGAGGTTCGCTTCCACAGATCTGTGATGGCGCAGCAGCAGCAGCAGCAGCAGCAGCAGCGTGCTGCGCTTGCAGTTCCTGCCCGGTTTCATTTACATGAGCCTGTCATTACCCCCCCCCCCCCCCCCCTTTCGATAACGCCGGCGTTTCAAACAGGCCGATTCAAATCTACTGCGCGGCCGGTCCCATCCTCCGCGACGGACGAGGCGAGGGAGAGAGAAAAAGAGGCACAGGGAAGATAATCCAGTTGCTCCGTCGGGAAGTCGCTCCTTGGATGTTTTTCCAACTTTTGATGCGACTCGACAAAGATCTGCCGCTGGCGCAGGCGACTTGAAGATGATCGGCTTTTAGCAACCAACCGGTTTACAGGCGCTGGCAGGCCACGGCAATGACGCAGCAGCAGCAGCCGGCGGATTATTGTACCTGTTTGGGCGTGTCGCACATCTCGACGAGATCGTCAAGCTCGAAAAAGGTGTAAAGATGGCAAATTAGGCCAATAAGTCATGTCACCGGTGTCACAAACAAGCTTTACACTCGAGACCACCCCCCTCCCCCCGTAGTTTCCCCCCATTTTTCATCTGGGTTCCAGTTCATCCATCGCGGATGACGTCCTTCTTACAGACAGTCTATTCGCTCTACGCCTCCCCGCTTGTTTTCTTCTGCGTGTGTGTGAGAAGGCCACACTCTGAACTGAAACAGGATGAGATGCCGATGCAAATTGTGCCGTTTCTGCATTTAACCACTGTATTCGGATCACATGAGGGGCTCTCGTCTCCTGTTTATTGTGTGCCTGAATACCTGAATATTAAAAAAAATTAAATAAAAAATGACGTTGCTTTGAATTAAATAAAAGATGGCTACATCTTGACAGTGGCTGTGTTTTAGAGATGTCTACTGAGAGAAAAAAAACAACCCCGCTTTGAAGGGGACCAGAGGGATGTTTGAACCACCGCTCAAAGAGAAATTTGGTCACCCACACATCCTCTTCTCAGACACAGGTGTTATGCCTCTGATTGTTCCCTTACTATGGAAAGGATCCCTCGACTCCCTCAAACTGCTTCTTTTTTTTAACATTTTTGCCAAAATGCCTGTTAGATTTGGAGGTGGTTACAGTTAATAAATGAACCAACAGTTGGATCTAATTGCACTGTTTATTCAGAAGTCACTATTTTTAAGACTATTTTTAATTATACTTCAATGTGATATTATTTTATATTACATATGTTTGAAAACAAGCCAGTTTTAACGAACGCTTCAGAGCAAAAAAAACAAACAAACAACATTTTTTAAATCCCCAACACTGGTCATCAAGAGGTTCCTTTCCACTCCAACTCCAATACTTACGGCATGAGACTGAGTTTGCCGCCCGACTTGACTCCTTCCCTTTTCTGGACATAGTTTGCTGGGATGGTTCCCTCTTTGGCCACTGTGTTTCTCGCTCTATACCAGTTGGGATCCTAGAACCAGCAGGAGGAAAGACAGTGAGGAGTTAAAACATCAGTGCACTAGCACCTGCCGGTGCCGGTGTTTGGGCCACCCTTATTAGTGCTGGGCATTGAAATCTGACACTTTTACGGTATTGATCAAAGATAGTATGTAAGCATCATGTGGCATTTAATACCAGAATTGATATTAGTACTTGATCTCTTCATCAGTGTGCCAAAAAATAAAACAAAATGATTGTATAATAAGAGTAAATGTGTGGTGTAAGTCTTTACCTTAACAGGAAAGGCAGATTAATCTTTATCCAAAAGCAGAATAAGACATTTAACTCTGAATTGCCAATATACACATACAGGGTATGAATACTGGTACTGCACAATGACACCCAAGATGATAAGCCCGGTTGTGTCCTTCCTGAAAGTTGAGGAGGCTGGACATGCACAAAATAAGAATCCACTCTCCTGCGATCTCTATGCAATGGGACAATTCTGCCACTGACTATTTGATCCTTTTTGCTTATCCCCCCCCCCCCCAACAGCGGCCTCCACTTGGAGAGACGCTTTGAACCAAAGGTGTAAAGCCTCGGTCCTCCGTACCCTGGTGACGCCGATGATGGTCAACACGTCTCCTTTACAGAACGGCAGGTCCTGTTCGTTGGTGGTCTGGAAGTTATACTTGGCTACGCACTCTGTGCCGGTCGGCCATGGTGCCTGCGCAAAACAAACAGACGAACAGCGAAAACGTCATCTCTCTCTCTCTCTCTCTCTCTCTCTCTGAAAAGGGTCGGGGGCAAGACACGTTATCATTCATCAAAAAAAAAAAAAAAAAAGAAAAAAAAATGTTGTGGGTTGTTTGTATTCGGTAAACTCATCAAAATCCTCAAGGGCAGCGCCCAACCGCAAAATGGTGTTTACTTTTTTGGGATATCATTAAAATAACCCACACAATCCAAACCTTCCCTGAAGTCTTCCCATCACAAGCATGTGGCTGCTGTTTGGGGATTTAGAAACAGGTAAACACACGGCGAGAGGAGGGATGCTCAGCGGATGGGAGCTTCCAAAGCTTCATCCCCGCGGCTGTCGAGCTACTCTTCATCTGAGAAGCATGTTTTTGTTGTATATTCCTTCCATGTTTCCACATTGCTTTGTTGGATCACGTGGATGAAACCTTGAGATATGTTCCCGAAATTGTGTTTCTTGGCGCTCAAGTTTGATATTTTCTGTGATTAAATGTCATAGTAAGAACAGGTGTGACCGATTCAGGCACAGAACACTTCTCTCTTATTTATTTATATATATTTTCTTATTGTGGAACCGACTCTGAACTTTTGTTGCTATTGGATACCTTTATTGTTGCTGATCTAATATGGGAGCGTGTTCTTTTGCCGCCGTTACGGTTAAGTGGCCCGGGGAGAGGACCGTCAGCTAGAAAACACGGCATGTAATTAGGCAGGAAGGTGAATGATGCTGAGTGTATTCAGCTGGGTTGTTATATCACCACAATGGTGCGTTCATAAAAAAAAAACAAAAAACAAAAAAAACAGAAAACTAGAGATTAAATGAACATCACAGCACAAAGCAGCAGGTGTGTGAGTGAGAAAAAGGCAAATTCCCTCCATTTGACCCAGCTCTATTCTGGGAACATGGGCGGCTGAATGATTCCAGCACAACGGCTACTCCGTAACAGCCGTCCGAAGACAGAGCTCTGGTGTTGTGAAATCACAGAACAGACTTTCAGGGCAGTATTTAAAGAGCGAAATAGATTGCACATATCTGGAAAGGTGTCACCCATCTGGGTTGGAAGGTGTATAGGGTTGCCGTGGTTACGGGTGTTCGGCATACACCGATTACATTACTTGCACCCCATTACACCATTAGTAATTTAACTTTTTATAAAACCCATATAGTTCATTTTCATGTATCAGCACCCACGTTTATAAAAAAATATATATATATATGTTTGTAAAATACTAAGCGTGTTATCAATACTCTACACTACAAAAGTTAAACTGAAGCACTGGCGGCTATGCCATTGTCAGACTAGATTGTTAGACTAGAGCCTTGATTTGTAAAGAAAAACGATCCAATCAATGCTTGGAAGCAGTAATAGCCGTCTCTCCTCCTCCGCCCACTGCGTCCGTGCCCCCTCTGCGCGTTCTTCTCTAATCTGACTTTTTTCCCCCCTAATTCTACTCATCACAGCATTTTTTTTTTTTATTTTTTTTTTAGAAGAAGAAACAGTCTTTATTTATCACGCAACACACCACACTACAACACATGCTTGCACACACACACATGCACATGCTTTGATGGTGGCCGGTGAAATGGATTCTCTGCTTTTGACCCATCCTGGCTTGTCCTTCCTCCGGGGGCACAGCCAGGAGCAGTGGGCAGCATACGTGGACGCGCCCGGGGACCAGATGATAAATGTCCATTGCTAGTCAGACAATGATGGGTGCATGTTTTTGAGGGGGGTCCTTACTGACGTGAGGTGGAGGAAACCCCATGTGAGCACGGGGAGAACATGCAAACTCCACACAGAAAGGCTCCTATTTGGGAGATAACCCACCGGAGCACGGTGCCAGCAGCGCCCCAGGCGGGAATCGAACCCAGGACCTTCTTGCTGTGAGGCAGCAGTGCAATGCACTGCTGCCATAACGTTAACTACTCTTATGAAGCGCGTACCAGCACTTCTCACAAGCCGCCGGTCTCTGTTCTGCCCTCTCAAGTGGACAAATCAAGTGGACATATTGTAAAATACATCATATTTTCTTGATTCAGAGCACACGTCTCTGGAAACTATTAGAACGCGCAAGCCGCGAGCTCCTGCCGCGAGCTCCTGCCGCGAGCTCCTGCTGCGGCTCGGCCCGTTGTCCGAAGAGCGGCGTCGAAGCGGTCGAACGTAGAAACAGTTCTTCTAGGGGCGTGTGCAGTACGACGGGAGCGGAGGCGATGATAAAAAAATAAAAATAAATAAAAAAAATCAAAGGAAAAATAAAGCCTTTGTGCGACGCAGGGCTCTCGCCACCCACCTGGATCCCAGACATGATGAAGGGAGGGGGGGAGGGGGGGGCAGCGACGTCCTCGGGCAGGCAGCGCTCACTGTTCAGCAGGTACCATCAGAGCTGGAACAACAAGAAACAGACGGTGATTTTATTTCACCTGAATCCACACTCTGTCTGCGTGCGATAGTGAAAAACATACCAGCCTCCTGTGTTTACTATCCCTGTAAGTATAAGGCAATAGGTTATAAAGCAAAACACATTGAGGCCTGATTACTAAATAATCAGTAAAAGAGTTCCATTGTTTTAGCTCTTAGTTTAAGTTTGCTCTCCACTTTATACATTTGACGCCATTGATTCCCCTCCCCCCAATAAAGATAATCAGCAGTGCATTTTATGAAGACACAGCGAATATACGGATGTCCATAGAGAGCAATGTCATTTCCCTTGTACTGCAGAGACGCAATTCTGATGTAAATAAGGTTGTAGTGCATCGTCTATATTCCAACGACTGAAAACAGAGCTAAATATTGATAAATCTAATGTTGCTGGTCAGTTATTGAAGCCAGAAGTACAAATATCTAATAATATATAACTTCTGTATTTACCAAAATCCAGAAGTGTACAGCATCCGACAAGAAAAACTACCATAATGACACACACACACACACACACACACACACACACACACACACACACACACACACACACACACACACACACACACACACACACACACACACACACACACACACACACACACACACACACACACACACACACACACACACACACAAATTTTAGGTGACCTTGATACAGTGAGATGAATGCATGGCAGTTAATGTTGCAGAGAGAGAGAAAGAGAGAGAGAATGAGCGAGTGAGTTCTTCTTTTGTGGTCGGGGTATGTGTGTGTGTTTGGTGCCAGCTCCGCCACGTGTCTGTTTGAGGGGACACTACTCCGGTGTGTGTGTGTGTGAACACAAAGTGAAACACACCGGCCCTAGGCTTTGCCTGTACAGCTGAGTGCCCAGTGTGTGTGTGTGTGTGTGTGTGTGTGTGTGTGAGTGCTAATAATAGTGGATATGAACAAGTGGGCCATAGCTGTCGCGTGTATCTTAGATAGCGCTCGTGTCTTGTGTGTGGCGTTATAGTCCTTTAGCATTTGGGTCATAAAATTGTGATCCTAAAAGGAGTTGTAGGGTCGTAAAATTTTAATAAAAATAAACACAAAAAGCCGATAACAAATGAATGAAAATGAGAAAGTACTCCCCAAAAGTAAACCACGAGGTCTGAAATTTTAGTTTTCACGTGATTGTATTTGAAACGAAAACATAATTCAACGTCATGAACTGCAGTTATATGCCTCCTGCTGGATTCCTGAGCACAATATCAACACTGTGAATATCATAGTGAATATCAACACCGTACAACAACATGTGAATACACCCGTCATTAATATATGATAAACGTATTCTCCCACAAGGCCCTGGGGTGCCCAATTCTGCATGCATCAGAGACTTACATTCAATACTTTTAGGGATGTTTGGACTAATTATCTGTCTGGTATTTAATAAAGTATTAAGGTAAGTACACAGGTAAGTGTTCTATATTTAAGGGAGAGTCAAGAATGTAGGTAAGATTATGAATTGGATGATTTTATTAACGGTTATTAGAACATAAATGTTGACTCTTTTCAAGAAGAATGTGACACATTGTAAAAAAAAAAAAAGGAAAATAAATATATGGATGAATAAACAACAAGACAACATTTTCAAAAACCTTGTAAATTCACATTCGAGCCCTTTTAATGACCTTGAAGGCCTTTTGATGTTTGCCGGACTGAATTTAAGACATTTCAATACTTTGAGGACCGCACAACCAGGGCCGACGACGCGGACGGAGCGCGTCGGGGCTGATGCACACTGAGTAATGATCAGGGAGGTCAGTAAGATGGCATGCTCCGCCTGACGCTGGGAGGACGGTTCATCTACAGCAAGTCACTTCTGAGTAGAACAGAGAACAGGATGTTGTGGGGGGTGGGGGAAGTAGCTTACACATATTTTCCGATGACTGTGTGTGTGTGTGTGTGTATGTGTGTGTGTGTGCGCGCATTTGTGCTATTTCCTGTATGTTGCAGTGGTCGGTGATGCAGTAGCATAACCATCACGGGGGCGGGGTGCGTTCATCGGCGTCTGATCTTTTGACGGATGACGACCGCTCCCCGCCCATGTCTCGTTCTGGGACCGAACCCCTCTTTCGAAAAAGATAAAATAAAATAAAAAGACATTAAACATAACCACCACAACCTGTAATTCAGAGCAGTCCCTTTTTGTGTAAAACCTTCTCAATGTCTTGATCCGTCTGCGTCCTCCTTTGGAATTTATCGTTAACATTTAAGGATCAGAACTTGGATGTTGATTAGCTTTGATGCGTCAGTATTTCCAAAGAATAGTCGTTGAGAATATTTGTTTTTGTCGGTCGTTCCTTTAACCCGAGTGAGCCACCTTGAGCCCCTAGGATGCCTATGACGGGTCAAAAATGCCCTTTCTTAAAATTGGTTTATTCATATTTTTCGATAAATTCACATCATCACAAACGCCATAAAATAAGGAATTCCTCCAACTTTAGATGACTCAAATATTGTGGCCGTATACATTCCAGTAACTCGACAGTAACAAAGCTGTGTGGATAGGCTACCGACACCGTATATAAAATGATGTTTCTCCTGCGATGGGATGGTTCTTGCCGTCTCTTTGTGCAGATCAATGGCTTCACAGCGTATCCTGTGCAGAAACAGGAAGCAGCCTAATTGCAGAGCGCTGCAGTTCTGTATGCAAACCGACAGAGCCAAATATAGCCGAGGCCAGCGTTGCTCTGGTGCACCCGGAGGGCGCTCACCTCTTTAACCCTGCCATTCTGTGGGGTTTTGGCGTGAAGGAGACACGGCGGCAGGAGGGGTGGGGTGAAAGGCGGCGTCTCCACAGCGGAGCTGCTCGCCAACCCACAGCCAGACTCCCCAGCCAATGGAGGACTGACAAGTGCACGCTATTCTTATCGTCTCTCTCTCCGGCTCTGAGAAATGCCCCAGAGCGACTCGAGAGCTTCTGCATTACAATGCTCACATCTATTACAGCAGCCTATAGCCTACTGGTGCATTTTGTCATCTACATGTGGAGCGTCACAATATATTATACGGTCTGTTGCCCTGAATGTGAGCTCCAGTTGTCCATCTAGCATATCATTATGCCACAATACTGGTGGTCTGTCAAAAATAAATAAATAAATAGTTAAAAAAAATAAATAAATAAACATAAAAAAATAAAAAATCTGTGAATATGTTCTGCATAAAATATGAAGTGGTTTAAATTCTTGCTGCTTTTCCAGAATGGTAAATAAAAGTTGGCTACAGACAGCAGTCGATCATCCCACTAGAATCCCAATGCTGTGTTCACAAGTTGACAGTGGATGGAAAACCGGATGTGAAATTCTTTTCATTGCAAGGATGACAAAACACTCTGCCACTCTGTCACTCGGGCAGAACATACCCCCAAAAGAAATACCCCCTTCCCACACCAAAAATATGATGCCATAGCAGCCAAGACTGAGGGCTTTGTTGTTTTAGTTTGACTGCGCTCAGTACTTTTCCCACAACAAATTTAATAATTTTGTGTTCTGACTTAAAGGAGTAACTCATTGATAAATATCAGCATTGACATTAAAGTTCCAGATTATCATTTTTTAATGGAAGATATTGTCAAGCTTCTTTGATCACCACTGTATAGCAGCGTTATATGTAGTTATAATACTACATCACAGGAGGCCCTTTCAGTGTTGCATCTTGGTCAAAGTCACCACAACTAGGAATAGCTTAAAACCATCTTCATCGCTTTGACACCATTCATTTACCAAAAAGCTGCAGCAGAGCTTCTGCACCTACAGCGGTTTTGTGACGCCTGCCACCGCAGCCGACTGCGCCTCCTCAACGGCAAACGGTATAATTTGGCACGAAGGCTTCTTTGCAACGCAGTTGTTTGTTTTGGGCGGCCTGAGCCATTGATGAGGACGAGCGCTTGACAGTGTTGGAATACAAACAAACCCAAAATCACTGAGGCAGAGGAGATTAGGAGCCGTCTCTTCTGCCTTCATGGACAGAGCCCCTGAGACTGCGGCTCCCTTCTGATCTACACCGCCGGAGGATAAATGGGAGGGAGGTATGATGCATCAGGTTGCTGCTCCTTTTCAAGAAATACAGGGGAGGATGAGGGAGGCGGGGAGAAAAGTCGCAGATATTTTTACTCTCATATCACCACAATAAAGTTACTTCAAGTAATTGCATTTTTTAACTATGACTGATAATCAAGTGTGTGTGTGTGTGTGTGTGTGTGTGTGTGTGTGTGTGTGTGTGTGTGTGTGTGTGTGTGTGTGTGTGTGTGTGTGTGTGTGTGTGTGTATATATATATATATATATATATATATATATATATATATAAATATATATATATATATATAAATATATATATAAATAATCTCTATCACTTATCACGGCAGCAAACAGAAAAGCATCTTCCTCTTAATCTTTATTTCCCCCGGGGCCCTGACTGCTTCAGTGGCGCTGCTCGGAGGCCAGCAGTCGGCCACGCCGCAGGATGGATGTGGTTAAACTGGGGCGGTGTCCAGATGTCATCGCGTTCAGCTCGGTCACTGTCAACAAAAGGGCAGCGCTCTGCTGACCTTCCACGGATGAATAAAAGGTTTAACGAAACGCGAATCCAAACCAAACAGAGAGAAACAAGCAGTGGGCTTCGGTGAAGCCGGTGTTTTACAGAGGCTGCTGCTGTCAAGTTGTTAAAAGACCAGCGGAGTGTCAGGTTATGGAAATGAGAGTCTTTGGTGTGAAACGGGGCCCGGGGCCAGATGTAGCACCGCCTTCAGAGTTTAGTACAGCAGGCAGACACAGCTCCTCAGGGGCCACAGTTCAGCTTGGCACCCATGTTTCTGTTTGATGTAGTATTCTCTCCCATGCAGCTAAAAACTACAATCTATTCCTCACTTATCAGCAAACATACACACAATGAAGATGACTTGAGGGTTTTTTTTTGTTTTTTTATCTAGTTAATAAAGGCTCTAGCACCAACTTCGGAAGACAGCAGAAATGCGAGTGATTCCAAAATTATAGGAATGATTCTTCTTCCTAAAGTACCACGATAATCTAACGATGCCACGCAATTATATGTCTTGTGGGTGAATTCAACTCACAAGGCCTGAAGAAAACAAGGGCACGCATCGCAGGCAACAATAAACACCATTCAGCACTGGCACCGGTTCATGACCTCTCCAGTCAAATTTGAAGCTTGTCGAGTCAAAAGAACACGGTAGCTTAGGAAAACTTATCCACCGTGCGCCGTGAGCCGGTTTCAAAAAATATTACACAAAACCCACAAGTTTATAATTTCATCTCAATCTGCTATTGTTTGAGTTCACTGGAAAAGGTATTTTTGATGGGGCCACATTCTAGGGAAGTTTCAGTCGGCGTCCTGCACTTTCTACGGCTTCTGACTCAATCCTGCCTGCACATGGGCTGTATAAGCAAGTGGCCGTGGCACAGTTATTGCAGCCAGACACTATTATTCAAAATCATGAAGAAAGATATAAATTATTGTTAAATACACATTATAGTGCACTGTTTCCCCCCTTTAGCCCTGAAGCTTAACCGGGCAGAGGAAAATAATTTTACTCCAGGCCGAACTAATAACAGTATATATGAAACTGGCATGCATCAACCGTCTAGCAATCAGGGTGGGCCTATCCCACCATAACCTTGGACAGCATCATCGGAGGGTATGTGGTCCATTAGGGTTAAAAATATGTCGAATCCCAGTATTAAATTCCAGGAATCAGCTTCACATGATATGATCATGGCTCACTATTTTGAATTTAAATCACTTGGTGAGCTGACTCTGGAAAAAAAAGAAATTCTATTTACCACTATTGCTAGCACGATACATACATACAAATGATTAAAAATATGAAATTGTTCTTTGTCGTCCTTTTATGCCAGTATCATAGTATTATCATAGTTTATAACAATGTAATAATACATGCTTACCGACTGCACAGGAGACATTTATTGAGATAACAAATTTAAGTAGGTGATTCATTTTCCTGAACCCAAATGATGGAAATGCACCTAATTGACATTCTATTTCAATATATTAAATGATTATATATTACCATTATATATTGCAATATCTATTATTGGCTGAAGGCTTTTGACATTTGGATGAAAACATATGATTGAGGACAATTTCACAAAAATCTAATAATTGCCTAGAGACGATTATATGATAATTGTGACAGCTCTGATTACCATAACTGAAACAGATAATTAAGCGGGCTTATCCATTTTCTTGCGAGTCTCTTGAAGAAGCTGCCGCAGCAGAATGTTCAGCTTACTTCAGGTGCAGACCAAGATAATTGGCTTCTGATGTGCAGGTCGGCACACCACTGATTGGCTTCCTGCAGCGCTGGGCTGCTTGGTTGCAGCTGGACTCAAGCAAACAGCGGGACATGACTGAAGCACACTTCCCTCCGTAAACATAGCGCAGAACTAAATGATAGTCGGGGAGAGAGACTAAGACAGGCCCCGCCGTGTACACTAATCGAAATAGAGGATGCCCTATTGTCCATCTCTGGGATTAAGTGCAATTTAGCATGCACAATATCTGTGTGATACAGATTAATTTCATGACGAAAATCTGATCGCCGAGTCAAATTGGTATAATGCTGATATTCCAGCTTTTCACAGACATCTACGTCATTCAGTAATTCGTAGTTTTTCCCAAAAGATTTCTCACATGCATGAGTTACCAAAGCAAGGGGCGGGGGGGAGGCCCTTTCCTTTAAAGGATGACATAATACAGTCCTCGACAATGGATTTAATAACAGATACCATATCCTAGTTTCGCCTCCATGGGACTGCTATGCAGTATCAGTATCAGTGTCAACCCATTTACCCAACAGCCCATTTAGAGCCAGAGATTGACAGATAAGCCCAACTGAGGTTGTATTAGCGTCAATAAGGAAACTGGTAATGAGAAGGAGGCCTCGCAGGCCTGCCTCTGGTGGTGTCCCGGCAGGGTATGGCGGGCATGCGAAAGGCATTCTGGTGAGCGAGTTTGGACTTCAGCTCAGCACAACGTTGGTATTGTACAGTTTACTGGCAGCGAAGGAGACAGGAGGGGGGGAGATATGGAAATGTGACCTACTGGGTATGCAAATATACAGCATCAGCTCACTGAATACACACTTGAAAGGACTCAACACCGGACAGCAACGGAACAACAAGACTAACTGTCAACAACAGCTGAATTGTGGTTGCCTTGCATTTCCCCGTATGTAAAATTCTGATGCCCCTTTGGACACACAGACATGCTCAGACCAGGCAAAGGAGGTTCCTGGTGTGGTGAGCGTGTGAACGAGCGCGACTGCTAACAAGCTCACTGGTTGGGGCGACAAGTCAAAATCAGGCAGGGTAGAAGGCCTTCAACACGAGGAAGTATACTCCAGATAAAAAGAAGAAATGTACAAAAGAGGACCACAAAGGAACATGTCCCCAAAAGCAAAATACGAACAGGAAGAGAAAGTTGAACTCTGCCCCCTGGCTTATCAACCGTGAAATATTTGAACGGAGTGTGGATGAGGGAGGGGCTGCTAAATGGAAGATTCTGTCTGCACACCCACACCCACACCCACACACACACCCACACGATTCCATTCCAGGTTGGATTTAGACACCACTACAGTAAACATATAGATATTGCCGACATCTCTAGACTCTAAAAATCAATGCCAGTTTGCATTCTAACAAATAGGTGAGGGAGATCATTTAATTCATCACCTCTATCTCTAAAGATGAAGGGGATTCTCTAGAAGAGAGAATTGCTCTCATTGAACCATATCTGTGCTCTTCCTGTAGACGTGCTCTCTCATGGCACGATGAGACAGGTGCACCAGTCAAAGTAAATGGGCCATTGGTCCTTTACACATCATCATTAGAACTCTGTACAAGCTTTGTTAATGTGATTGTAGTAGTGGGCAATTTGGTCTATAAATGAAGGGAACTAAAACTTTTAATAAAGCAAAATTCTATGTGGCATTTCTGTAATATACAGAATTTTGCGTAAGGAATTCTAAGCAGAAGGCACGTCAGTGTCATACCGTTCCACGCTTTTCCGAACTATAAATCTTGATTATATCAAAAACAAATTCAGATGCTGAAAAAAAGATGAATACTACTTCTATATAATACTACTAATAGTAAGGGTGCAACGGATCACAAAACTCACAGATCAGCTAAAAAAATTTTAATAAAAATTTTAAAAAAGGAAGAAAAAGGGAGACAAACATAACTTTGCTTTCCCTTTATACTGTAAAACACTTAAAGCAAGGCCTTTGCCCATGGTCTTAAATGAAAGAAAACAAAGGCGACCCGTACGGATCACAGATCAACTAAGTTCCGTTACACCACCAACACCAACACTAATAGAAATGTCACCTGTTTCTCATGCTGCAACTATTGTTTGCAAGCTGCAAAGTAGTTTCAGAGACTTTTTCATGTTGCCACAATATTTCACTATCTGCAATGCAGGCAGGTTTATGGTTGGCTGAGTTTGCCTAAACAATCATCATTGTATATCCAAAATGGCATCTTCTCAAAGGGGACTTATTATGCTTCTTTTTGCAGAAGTAATGATAGATCTGAGGTCCCCAAAATATGTTTTTGAATTCCTTTGCTGAAAATTCCAATCAGATTATGCATTCTAACCATTCTAACATGCCTCTATACCCTCCTGTTCCAAAACGGGCTGTTTCTTTTGGGAAGAGCCAACCTCCCGAGGCCCCGGGTTCTGTGAGCCAATGGGGTTTGAGCATGGCTTCTCGGTTCGGTTGAATTTACTCTGTAATCTTCACTCATATTAGATCTACAAGGCCTCACTTAAAAGTTCGTTCCAACTCTGGTTGCCGTGCTCCAGGCTTGCGGGAGACAGACACCGTGACGCACCGGGACCCTCGCACGCTGGTATTTTTTGTTTCATGTAAACGTCGGAAAATAAAAAATAAAATAGATAAAATAAATAAATACATCGACAATAAAAACACTTTTATTGGTTTTGTTTGGAGAAACGCACAGCGGATCACGTTCCGCAGCCTACAGTCTATTTAGCGCATTTTTTATTTTTCAGAAAGAAGCACACAGCAGAAATATTTCCATCGTACAAGGTTTTCTCAAGGACAGTTGGTCTGACATCATCTTTCTTGTAAAATATGTATTTGTTGTGTTACTCAGATGTAGGGCACTTCAAAATAAGGATGACTCCCTGTCGTTGATCCCCTCTGGGATTAAAAAAAGTTTGATCTCATCTCAATCATTCGAACAATCAAAGCGCACACATCATGTGATGGGTTGGTGCATCTTTTGAAGAGTCCCTCTCATTCCCTCCTGTGTTTGCCCAAGTGTGTTGTTCTGTCCCCACATGACATGCATCCACATCTGTCGTTGCTGGCCTACGATTGCATCCTCCCCAGTAGGAAACAGGAAGTGGACTCCAATTAGTCTGGGAGGGGGGGTTACGCAAAGTGCCCTGAGGTGGAAGCAGCTCGGCCTGCCCTCTAACAAGCCTTGGTGTCCTTCTCCTCTAGTTGGCCTGTCCACCTGGCTACAGCAGGAGCCGGCCAGCAGGACTCCATGCTGCACGGCCTTCACGTGGCTTTACGCAGTGAGCGCAGTGTGCAGCGCTGGGGCCGAACCAAACACCGGCCACGGCCTCCAGGTGCCCGTCCCATGCCCAGCAACATGAACAGGCGCCCTTGTTATTTTTTATGCTTTTTTTTTTTCTCTTATTTGATCTTCATTTCTTAATGTGTGTATGCGTCTCTTGAAGCAATCGCAATCGCCTCAATCAGAGCAGGTTGATTTACAATTATATCTTCCTTCCAATTCAGAACACATATCATTAATTCTCCTGGCAGGGTGATTTTACCATTAATATGGTGATATATTCTAATGTAATCATCCATCAGGTTATTTCCCATTTCAGAGTTGTTTTTTTGTATATTTTTATTAATGTATTTAATTGTTTTCTGTTGTTGTTGTTGTTGTTGTTGCTGTTGTTGCTGTCGTTTCAGGGGCATTCTTTTGAAATGACCAGCGGACAACAATGTTCTTTCTTTGATTGTATGTCTTTGTAAAGCGCATTGTGTCGCCCTGGTATGAAATGCGCTTTATAAATAAAGTGTGACTTGACTTGACTTAAAAGGGGACCTATTATGAAAAACGTGTGCACACACATTTGGGTCTCTGATGGGCCTAACGCACAAACTGTGAAATAAGACAACCCAGTCCGTTTCTGGTGAGCTGCCCATTTATTTCAGAAAACATGTGATTCAACAAGCCGTTCGGATATGTGATCCCTTCCTACTGTACTTCACATGGTGCCTCAGTAGAATTACAAGCGCCCACCCCTCATCTGAGTAACTACACCAAAGGCTGTAGAAATAACACAGGAACTGCTCTGTTCGCACACAGACCAGCGCAAACCTTTTTAAAGAAAGAGGAATTAATTACCAACCGTCTGTGACAAAACTGCAGATGAGGGAAATGTAAGTATTTAAAAAAATAATTGTGCTGTGTGTTTCTTTCTAAAAATAAAAAATAAAGTCTATGCAGTAGGCTGTAGGCCGCGTTGCGCCATCCGCTGCGGAACAAACAGAACTTTTAAATTAGACCTTGTAGGAGTGAAACAGATTTTGGTGGACTGCTAAAGTGAAATAAGGGAACCTTTACATACTTCATACATGGGCTCACAGAACTGGGGCAAACAGTTCCGGAGTGGGCGTGGGGAGCAGCAGCATTTACATTTAAAGCGACGCACACAGAAACAGCCTGTTGAGAACAGGCGTGTTATAGAGGCATGTTAGAACGGCTAGAATGCATCATCTGAGTGGTATTTTCAACAAAAGAAACTTCAAAGACCTGTTTTGGGGACCTCGGAGACCTATATTAACCTGCTGGAAAGGAGCATAACGGGCCCTCTTTCATCCCTCTGGGGAAAATTATTCCTCTGCATTTAGCCATCCTAGTATCTGATGTAGCTATAGGAGCAGCGGACGGCCACGTAGTAGCAGTTAGAGGTTAAGTTGTTGCTCAAGGACACGTAGCACAGCATGTTACCTGGAGGAGCTGAGGATTGAACCGGCAATCTTCCGATTACTCGATGACCCGCTCTACCTCCTCAGCCACTGCCCCCTTGATGAAATGAAGGGGGGCATTGTGCCCGCCCCAACCTTTGAGGAAGGCTGCAGGTTGCACGCCGCAACTGTCAACAAGCTCTTTAGCCCATTTATATTGTGAAGATTAGCTGAATCTTAAATCTTAAATTTATGAAGGTCATTTCATTCACATGATTTAAGTTTCTTTGGTAGCAACGACAGGACATGAGAGCCCTCGAAGCCGAGCACATATACAAGCGATTGTGCATTTCCACAGCACAGAGCCGTCAAAATGGCCCTGGCTCCGCATTTGCTCCACTGACAGCCTTCTTTACCGTCGAGTGTCGCTATTTGGCTGTCTGTATTTTAACGTACACCAGTGCCAATAAATATAGTGATACTCCAATTGAGAAAGGATACCTATTTTTTATATAAAAGGCTTGTTGTTTTGCTGTGTTCACATCAGGTACATTAAGTGTGTCAGTGACGTCCTCTGGGCTTTTTAGCAGACGAGAGCACCGCAGCTCAGAGGAGCATGCAAAGCAGTTCCTGATAAGGAATGATCAAACCCACAGAGAATCAACAAAAACAAATCCATTTTTTCCCCCTCTCATAGTGAACAAAATAAATAAAACTCATCTGTTTGATCTCCTCTGAGTCATTCTGGGGAGGATGCGTCATTTGCCAGCCAGTTGTGTGATTCGGTGTGGAGACCATTCTACAGTTATTCCTGCTCTCCCCTCCTTCATCTGGGAAGATGCATGGACAGGTGCAGGGACTAGCATAGTGATAAAAGGGCTTTGCGGCATCTACCTTTTATCGTTTGTAAAAACCTGAGAACCGCACCTGGTTGTTGGTGAGGCAGGTTAATAAGCTGCAGGGCTTCGCCTCGAAAGGTTGTTAGGCCAGGTGGCACGTATGGGCTGGGGGCGGGGGGGTTTAAGATTTGTTTTGCTCAATAAGGAAGTTCAATAAAATACATGTAAAAAAAAAAAAAAGGGGGGGGGGGTTAATTGCTTTATTTAGAGGAACGTGACACGCGACCGCTCCCTCTCAAATGCCTCTATTACACATGGAGAGGGAGTTATTTTATTTGATCGGGGCTATTTTAGAGTTTTTATGAACTAACCCCATTCGCACTTCATTACTTTTCATATACTTTTCACATGTTAACAAATAACTGACAGTTTGTATGAACCGGCCGTAATCTGTAGTGAAAACATTTACAACCCGGCTATTTTATCTGATTGGCTAAGCGACCATAATGTGACATTGACGAGCGCCACTGCTGTTTGGCTCTGGACCAACAGGCGAGTCGCACCATTCGCACGGGAGAGGAAAGAGGCGGCGCATCATATAGCAATACAGATGATTTGAAGCGTGCACTCCAAGCAATAATGTCTAGTGAAGGCACATGTGGCGGTTTCGGAGCACCGGAGGGCGGATATCGGTAGATACCGATCGTATAGGAACCGGTGCCATAGTGGTACCGGGTTTCGGTGCCCAACACAACGGGATGTTTAAAACATCCCGCGCATGACCACGTTTTAATTCAGAGTGTGCACGGACAGGAGTGGTTACTCACAGATGGGGCCGTTGTCAGAGAGAGAGAGAGAGAGAGAGACCGACAGACATGCAACAAGCAAAAGATGGAGAGAAGCCTGAAGTTGCACAGCAGACAGAGGCGGAGGGAAAAACCAATGCACTAACTCTCTGTTTCACAGACTAGTCGACTAATGAGTGATTTAACAGTGATAAATTAGTGATTAAAAAAATGTATTCATTTATTTTCCACACAACTTTTCCGCCTGCACTCTAATAAGTATAGCACGCAGAAGAACATACTTGTTTGAGAGAATGACGGCGGCAGGAGGGAGCGAAGTGTGCCGTAATTTTACCCAAGCCGAGAACAAAGTAGAGTGCCCATTGTGTGGGATGAAGCTGTTTTACCATGGCTCAACCACTGTGATGCGGATCCATTTGCCGCTTCAGCACCAAAGTATTAAACTGTACGGCAAAGCCGAAGAACAACAGAAGCAAGTGTAAACAAACATGGTGGACCGTGGCGGAAATTACTCACTGGATGGATTATTAACATTTGCCCGTCTGCTACCTCACCGCGACAACTACGGCTAAACGGTTTGGGAAAATAATCCCAAAATATTTTCGGCCAAGATTGCGATTTAGTATGTGTGTGTTTTTGTTTTGTTTTTTAAGTTCCTTATCTTCTGAATTATTCACTAAACACAAGCGATACATCTTTTTATAGCGTGACCAACACAACATTGGATACAGTCAACATATAAACTGCTCTTCCCTATCGATCAGGTCTACGTGTTATGATGAAATGAGATTAATTGATGCATGCATTGATATGAATAACATATCTTTATTTAACTATTGAATTGTAAAAAGAAAAACCTTCAATCACAGTAGAATATTGACGATTGATTTAATTTCAAGCATTGTAATTGTTTGAATCTGAAAATGAAAATTCAAACAATACGCAGTGTGTCAGCAGAAATGTATTTTTCATTAAAATGTTGCGGGCATACGTCCACAT
This sequence comes from Zeus faber, assembly GCF_960531495.2. Taxonomy (NCBI): domain Eukaryota; kingdom Metazoa; phylum Chordata; class Actinopteri; order Zeiformes; family Zeidae; genus Zeus; species Zeus faber. The sequence continues at coordinate 8,102,191 of NC_137190.1, read as the reverse complement.
ATACGGAGCGCCGCTATGTGCTCAGGGACAGCTTTATGGACTTACGGAGAAAGTGTCCACATTACACACTTGTTTTGTTCCATTAGGAGACTTCAATTTCAATAAGAACACACTGTTGTGGCGCGCCCATTGCGCGCACCCCATCGCTGGCACACGCATTGACGGTACAGTCTGAGGGAGACAGGTGCGCAAACTTGTACCTCGATGGCAACCTCTCCGTGCCCCCCTCAAAATGCCCATTCCTACTGTCTACCTCCTAGATGGCCGATTGATTTGAACCTGTACAAATGCCAACAGTCTAACTGAGGCCACAGAGTCCTGCTGAAAGCTCTGCCTCTGTTCTCCACCACTGGGGGCCGTCCAAGTAGTAGCCTACTGCGGAGGTTCACATATGGCTTGGATGTCTCTGCTTATATCAACGCCTCAGTATTCCCGTTTATATGTTGTTTCCTTCCCCTGTGCTCCATTCTCTGATCCGAAGCCACAAAGCCTGGATTTCCTGACGGGGATTGATCAATGTTCTTGTAATCTAAGCAGATACAGATGGTTCAACTGCCTGCAATGGGAGATGAGCAGAGCACCAGAGAAGGTAAGAGGCAGGATTCTGTGCGGTGAACACAGTGAGCCTGTCAAGCACTCTGACAATGTGACTGGTTAAAGCTTTTTAGTTATTTGATTCAATAGGCTAACAAAAGATCTACTACAGTATCAGCTACATGGCTGAAACTTATATTGACAGCAAAATTAGGGGGGTAAAATAACTGATAATAACCACTCATGGTTCTTGACTAGACAAAATATAGTCATCATAAAAGTCCATTAAATCAGAGAATAAGGTTAAAATTGAATAAAAGAAAAATAAACTCCTCCCGCTCTCAGAGGTAGTGGAGATGGGGGGCGAAGAAAGGCAGTGAAACAGAGAAAACGATGAAGAAACAGCTGACGGACAATTATTTTTAAACGAGCCATCAGATCTCTAAGGAGCAGCACAGCGGGCCGGTGAGTTCATCAGGGCCAGGGCCACAGTCTACTTCTTGAGCACACACCTATGCAACAGCCACCACCCTCTCTGAGATTACTTATATAGTGAGGAACGTGATAAGAGGAAAGATACAAGGGTAGAACACAAGCAGCCCCTTCCAAAGCCAAAGCTCACTAACAGGAAACAACCACCAACAAATTCCACCAACTGACATTGTTGACAGTTGACAACGCCTCCTCTACCATCAACAGCACATCAATCCTACATCACCCCCGCCCACCCCTAAACATTAAAGCTGTGGTGTAAAATTAAGGATTGTCTGTTATTAATAATGGCTTAGGTACAGTAGGAGAGTGTCCCAGTCAATAAAAGGTCCTTACAAGTACAGTAGTACAAATCAGTCGGTGTTTTTGTGTTGCAGAATGTCTCAGTTTGTGCACAAATAGATGCTTGGTGAGTGTGTGAGTGTGCATGCTTGAAGAGTTCTTTCCACCCATTAGCGGTGAGGTGAGAGACACAGCCAACGCAAATGTGGGCACAAAGACAGCATGAGAGAGCAATAGAGAGAGAGAGAGAGAGAGAAAATCAATGAGAGGAAGTTGAAAATGCAGAGCAGAGGGACAGAATTACAGAGCGGACAGAGATACATGAAGGCAGACATTAAGACATAACCGCGAAAGGGGGAAGCAGTAGCCGCCAGGGGAGGTACGTTAGGAAGAGGTGGTGATCCACGCTGAGAGCTGGGCCTCACATCACAGAGATGGAAGGCTTGGGGACCGTGGGAGTCTCCGCAGCATCTCTGGAGGGAGGGTTTCCACAGCGTGGCCGAATTACGAATGTAGGCATGGCCTGTATGCGGCCTCACACATCAAATCATATCACAGCGTCCCAGCACTGTGCAGACATCCGCACAAATGTACACTCACGGCAGCTGCTCCAAAGACCCAATAGGTGAGGAAATGCGGAAGGGGAAGGCCGCCTGCCTGCCTCTGCACTGGGCACAGAGACAGCAGCCAAGCCATGACAGCTCCAGTCACATAGACCTCTAGTCACATGGGTGCAGCAGGGATGGGGTGGGGTGGGGGTGGGGGTGCGAAGTAGGACACAAAGAGGCTTATTAGCAGCAGCGGCAGCAGCTACAGGGAGGCGATGGAACAATATGGGAGCACTGTCAGCCGTGGCTGAAGCACTGTGGCTCTGTTCCTCAGATAGAAGCTGCATTCAGAGATGGAAGCACTGATATAATGGAACCCCAACCGGGAGAGGGAGACCAATTTGGAAGGGAAAGATGGTGCCGAGATGGTCAAGGTCAGGAGAAAGGAGGGAAAGAAAGAGAAAGAGAGATACTGTAGCTACAACACAGGGGAAGGGGGGTCACTTGACATGAATAATAGAGTCTGTGCCACTGCTGCAGCCGCAGCCCCCCACCGCCAATCCGACCTGTCAATAATTAATCCCAAACCCCAGACTTCCATTTGCACCAGTCCCACAACCCAGGCGCAACAGATGGTACATACAAGCAAGTAGGGGCTCTCACTTTACTCATTAACTCACACACGCATCTTAAAGTGAAATCGTGCACGTGGCACATCAGAGGCAGGCGGACAAATTCGCACAAGTGCATGTGTGTTGGTGATCACAGACTGAGGAACTTAAAGAGAAAACCCGCAGAAGTGATGTGACATTTCCATTGCTGCTCATATTGAGTACTAACTTCAGAATTTGGACATATCATGAACACATACCAAGACTGAAAATAGTAAAAATGTTGGAACTTGGAGGCAAAGATTGAAGGCAAAGGCGAACAAAGTGGAATATATGCATTATATTATGGATAGAGGTTATGATTTTATGTAGATGATATTATGTAGAGGGTTATTTATTGTTCTTGTTCTTCTCTAGTGACATCGATAGACTTTGACTTCCTTTCACAGGACAGAAAGAGTTTCAAGAGTTCAATAAATTAAAAAAAACAAGACTTTCTGAAAACTTGTTGGTGGCTGTCACAAAAACGGATTCAATACAATCTCATCTGAATTTGTCACGCAACTGCTCTTTTGATACACAAATACCACGCAAAGACTAAAACACTATTGCAGAAGAAACATATAGAAGAACCATCAATGCTCTTTTACACAAGTGCAGTACATTTCCTTTACGATATACTTAAATATTGTGATGCACCACAAATTATCTTGAATCTTATTATGGTAACACACCGTCAAGTTTTTAATGTACCTTGTGATGTGATCATACCATGATCTACATAGGTACCCACAAAATGTGCAAAATAAACATTCCTGTGCAGCTCAAGAGACAGGTTGCAATTTAATTAGGTCACTGGGTATTTTCACAAGCCAGCAATGATGATTTATGATCCAATACACGGCCGAGTTGGTTGAGAACTACACCGTACGCATGGGGAAACCAAAATTAAAAAAAGAAAAACTGTGAAGCTTCATTGGTATAGGATTTATGGTCTGTGTGTATGTGACAGAATAGAAGTACTGAGGCCTCTCTTATCACTTTCTCTCAGCGGATGTCCTAGATTCATCCCACATTCAAACACATCATATACATTGTGCGTGTGATGTGACACAGACACACATCTTCCTCTCATCAACGCATATCTCTCTGTGGCAAAGAGCCCATCTCCGAGACAGACCCCGGCACTATGAATGAAACTGTCTTTTAAAATAACACAACTGGGCTTTTCCACACACACACACACACACACACACACACACACACACACACACACACACACACACACACACACACACACACACACACACACACACACACACACACACACACACACACACGTCAGCTGGCAGGAATAGAATCAAACAGAACACCACGCAATACAAAGGCAGTTAAAAACAGCATGAGACGTCACTGACAGACTGTGAAAGAAGGAAAAAAATAAAAAAATAAAAGACCAAATTCAGAGAGGGAGAAAGAGAGAGAGGGCAAGAGGGAAAAATATAATGACTACAGGGACAGCTCTTTTAACTGCTGTAGTTCTGAATTAAAGCAGACTGTGAAGGAATACCGTGTGTGCGTGTGCGTGTGGTATCATAACTGGCAGACTGTACTTGTTACTGCTTGTCTTTGCGGTGTTGGCGAAGCTATTTTAAAATGAGCAAACTACACTGAAAGCTACTGAGAAAAGGTAAAACTACAACACAACTACAGGAAAACAACTGTGAGTGAGCTGGAGCTCATTAAAAACCTGTGTCTATTGCAGGTTCATTTGTCCCGGAACTGAAACCCGGGTGTAACCTTTCCCACTAATGACAAACGCCAGATGTAAGCGGGTTTTTGGCGCAGTGGGAAAGGGCTAATTCAGCGCGTTGGAGTACAATGCGTGGGGTGTGAGCCGGCTGCGGCTCAGCCCGGCGATACTGAGAAGGCTGCGACATCATAGGGAAGTCAATATAAATAATTCACAGCATTATAATATTTGTGACACGAGCAGAGAAGAGCCATGCCAAACATAGCCGCAGCGCTGTTTGCAGGTGACTCCGGGGAAAGTGTTTAAGCACTGGCGGGGAAACCGAAGAAGTAAAACAGCGCAACCCAATACAACCTACACTTCAAATGATTAGATCATCTTACGCAGGGATGCACAGATACGGGTATGGGCTATTGGACTGATACTGTTCTCATGCGTCAAAAACATCGCTGAGACATCCGAACCCAAAAACAGCATAACAGGACGTGGCGGCATAAAGGTTCAGTTTCATGCTTTATCTTAAGAGCTCAATGACAGTTTCATGTTCTATCAGATTCTTTTTTTTTTTTGAGCAGTGAATGAAGTGATTGGCAAGGATAATAAAAAGGTCTTCAAAGCCAGTGAGGTCACTATAAATGTAACTGAAATGTTGTTTTATTTGTATTGGTACCTCGTACTTGACAGGGAAAAAAAAAAAAAAAAAAATTAAAAATTGTCGGCGCAGCTCTGTTCTTAGAATTATTATATTTAGTAAAAATTTGCTTTACACATCAAAGCAATTGAAGATTGCATCTTCAACCATAGATGTCCCTCCCCGTGGAAGAGTTAAAGCTGTTTAGAACTTCCCCTGCTTTGTGACTCGCATGCAACGCGGGCGCAGGAATTTACCTCCATTGTGCCGGCCCAATCTTATATTCGCGTTCTATTTTGGGTTGGAAACCGTCAAGAGATGCTGCGATTTCTCACCCGACGTGGTTATGATTGGTCCAAGAGCAATTTCAGACGACATGTATCCACACTCCGGCCCCAACTCGACACAATGGGACCAGGGCCGCAAATCAATGAGCGACTTGGGAGGGGCGGGCGCTTTGGGAGAGGCTGGCACATTCTTCTGTTCCCCCGGGGCTCCGTGAGGAGTCGTGATTCGGGCAGAAACCTGAGAGCTCTGGCTGTGTTTTCCCTCCAGTCTGCTGCTAGTGTTGGACGGCGCAAGTAGACACAGACGATCTGAACGCACCGCAGAAAGTAAACGATTGTGTTGTGAGAGAGTACTGCATTCATCTTGCGTTGGGGGGCGTTTTCCAGATTCGGGACAGTTGATCCAAATCAGGGATGTTAATTCATTGCCTATCGATTAATTGCAAATAAGAATTTAACCGATTGAGATTTTGTCTTATCGATGAGACAAACAATCTGCGGTCTTGTTGTTACTGTATCCACGTGAGCCTTCGGCGGGCGGGGCGAGTTTAAATATCGAACTCGTGCCAAGGCCGGTCGTAAGCATTCCCGTCTGGGCGAACCAGCTCGGCGAGTCTGAGAATGAGGGGACGAGAGGTCACAAAATATCGGAAGTGCGCGACGTCGCATAGGTCCCCACACGCCATGGCGCCGCTCCCGGGAGACGTCATCGGCTTTTATGTTTGTTACGGTGAACAACTATCGATTAAGGAAATTCCTTTAGATTTTCACCCCTGATGCAAATAGTTTTGTCCATTGGTGCGTCAGGTGTGAATGCGGCCTTGAAACCCACGCGCGATCAAGTGACCTGGACTCGGTGTTGTTCAAAGAAAAGCGTGGTATTCAAGGCATGTCAGCTCCATTCACCGCAGGTATGACGGGAATCTGAGCACTGCATTTCCAAACCCCGGAAGTGCAGCACCGGCAATTCCATGCATGTTGATTGATGTTGCATCATTTGCTTTTGTCAAAAGCGGACACACAAAATACAAATTCTCTCTCCCACACTGTCTGGTGTGGGAGAGAGTGTGGGAGGGCCAAGGGATGGTGTGTGAGGCCTAACCTACTAGGTAGGTTAGGCCTACATACAAATGTGGGAATAAAGAATCCGTTGAAAATCCACTGTACATTTCAAGTCCCTGTAAAGTGAATTCAGTGATTTGTTTCCAAAACACATTGTACATGTTAGAAGGTAATTGCTCAAAACATGTGAAAAGACTGCTAACTATGTGGTACCAAATTGTGGAGTCTTTAAACTGACTTTAAACCGTTTCTCACCATATTTGTGATCCGAATTTTTTGGGCGGGCCTAAATCAAAACTCAATGACATGGAGCGATAATACTTGGCACAGCTCATGGTTCTTTTGGGAACCCCTGTATTTGGTAATCCCGTTCATGAGCACCTATGTGAGCATGTGCATGTTGGTCGCCGTCACTGCATGAATGCATATGTTGTGGTGTGTGTGCCTTGTGACGAATAAAGATTATTTTTCTTCTTCTTCTTCTTCTTCTATAGCCTATTTTCTTTCACCATGCAACAATTTTTTTTTGTTACTTTTAACAAAAATAAATAAATAAAAATTTTAATCATTTAACTGTTTGACTGATAGCATTAATCAGTCAAAATTTTTTTGTTTAACCGTTAAGCGGTAAATTATTAACATCCATAGTTTTGACATTCATATCAGTATAAATCAATATTTAAAGTCTTATGCCATGGTCTCAATGCATCTTCCACACACTAGTTAGGATGGAATCAAAACATTTGAAGGGATGACATCTTATTTGTGCAGCTGTTCTAATTCATACACCTTACAGATTGCTTCAAATATAAAATGTTTCTCACCACAGCCTGTGCCCTCAAAATCCATCTACAATCCACAGGGGTCACAGCTCGGGATTGTGCTTCAGTGTGTAGTACCGGGCAATATGGTTGAAAGTCTTATAAGATGCATATCATGAAGGATTAGAAGACAGAGTGATTATACCTGGGATGGACTGCGGTATGGAACTGTTGGGATCAGAGAAATCACCGCAGATTTGAAGCCCTGATCCTGATGGGTTTTTTTGTTTGTTTGTTTTTTAAAAAAGAAGAAAAGTCATGAGTAAACGGTGCGGTATTAAATATTAATCTCATTAGCTTTTCGCTCTCCCCTCATTCCAAGCTATTGTGAGCAGTCGATGGCAAATCATTAATGACAATTTAAGAAAAAAAAAAGAAAAAAAAAAATCGTTGCGCGCTCATTACTGGGCTGAAGTCAGTAAACAAAACACCAGAGTGCAAAAAAAAAAAAAAAAAAAAAAAAAAAAAAAAAAAAAAAGGCTTTGCCTCAACATACTAATAGTAGTTTTGCAATAGGGTTAGCTTGTTAATTCACTCCATCCCAGCTGATGTAAATTAAGCCAAGTCACATTTCATTTTTTGTGACATTTTAATTGTTTACATTCCCAAAGACAAATGACCTTCTTGCCATTTGCCTAAATCCTTATTTGCACAGGATTTGTTTCACATAGGGAACTCTGGTCCTATAATTATTACTTGCACTCGTCAGTCACTTAAATCCCGCACAGATGTCTATGATTTTCTCCCTCTAACCCTGGGTTCAATTCCGGTGCCAAATTCCGGCGCCGTACAATACGGTTTTAGCGCACTCAACAGTTCTGATCAATTTAGTCCCGTCCAGGTGGGGAACACTGTGTTTTCTTGGAGTGATTGTTTTGCTGGGTTTATTACACAACGACTGGCACCTCAGATAAGCCACATGGTCCCAGTGGACATGTATCCACAGAGGGTGTACAGTTCATAACCTCCTGTGTAAACACACTCATACTGTGACTAACTATAGTGTCTCCAAATTGCCACTGAAACAATGTCTCTATTAAATTTGCTCGTGGTTTGTTTACTTTACTTTATTTTACATCAGTCAGGGCTGAACACATCCGTCTGTAAATTACAACCCTCCGACTTGCACAGGGAGCGCATTCCATCACAGAGAACCATGGCTATTTATCCATCACCTACTACATTCTGCTGTAACACAAATCCCATCTGAATGGGGCTTATCAACCTGCTCCCGCGCCGCCAAAACACGATTACATCAGCAAACGGCAGGAGACAATTGAGCAGACATGACCTTGTGTACATCGCTATGACAGTCTGATCTATTCATTTTACATTTAAGAAAATTAAGACTTTTCCAGAAAGTATGTAATAAAAAATTACCAAGCTCATTTTATAATGATTGAGGAAAATAATATATATTTTTTCATTCACCTCTAGGCATGAGCCACGTCAGAAACCCAAAAAGCACAAGTTATTCTTCATATTAACAGCGTAGGGAAGGCCGAAGAGTCTTGCACATGTCCTAACTGCACCATGACGGGGAGGCATCAAGAGAGCTTGAGAAAAATAAAACAATGAAACTTGATTCAGATAACATCCACTTTGAAGTTGACCAGCGAGCTTGTGTGGATGTAGAGCGACAGACTGAGTGAATGGGAGCAGCAGTGAACCCTGCCCAGCCGGCTCAGACTACAAACAAACATGGCAAGGGTTCAGCCTCAGTAATGCCATGTCCTCAATGATCATTTTTAGAAACAAGGAAGTGAACTTAGCACACTCCAACATTCAAAGGCATTCTGGCAGGAAGTGGACAAGTATGACGTGGCCACTTCCTGTCCAGTGCAGAGCCGTAAACCTAACCTAACAATTCGATGATTAATTATTTTTTTTTTTTAAGTAAGGAAAGGAAAGGGGGTCTGCTGTTTTGAAACCCCCAACATTCCAAAGGAAATTTGGACAGGGAGGGTGAATGAAGAGCATTCCCTTTGTATTCAAAGCTGTGGCCAAAGTATCCTTGAGCAAGGCATTTCTCCATCCACAGTTCCAGGGGGCCAAGGGCGGATCATTGTGATTACACTAGAACAAGCTTCCAGAATGTTTGTGTGTGATGTGAAGGCATCCAAGGGCTGGCAATGTTAACAAAATAAATATATTTAACCATGATCACAATATTACCATAACCCAAATCCCAGGAGATCTAGTCTCATATCAAGATATAGAAAGGAATAGAAATAAATACATAAACCACTCCAGACTGGCTGTCACCCTCGGTGTGAGCATGGTGTCAGTGACAGAGACAGCACTGCTGGCTGTGGCTGGAGGATTATCCGTGTTTAACAACCAAGTCATGACGGGTCAAGGGCCATAAGAGCACTTACGGGAAGGAGATTTGATGGCCCTGTCTTCTCAGTTATAGCCTATGATTTAGCAGCTGCGGTTGTGATGGATTGTTCAAGAGGCCACCCGTAATCACAAAACACTTTCAGCAGGGCAAGCAAGTGGAGACTGGCACAAGGGCAAACATAGCAAGGAACAATAATCAGTTAGATACAGGAGTTCCACTTTGGTGGAGAAACCAGAAGTTACATCTGCGGCAGCGGTGATCCAATCTCACAATAAGAGAATACGTAGGATTAATTCCACAAAGTAGACTAAGCTGCTGTTCCTGTACTGTGAACATTACAAGCAACATATATATCACACACACACACACACACACACACACACACACACACACACACACACACACACACACACACACACACACACACACACACACACACACACACACACACACACACACATTTAGATAGAAGAATATATTTTTATATGTGTTCCCGTCGGACACGGGCTCTCTGTGCCCCCCAATCGCGAGGAGCCTGTTCCCCAAATAAAACAACTAAAAACAGCGCGGGGACGGGGCACGACTTGTCGGGATGGGTATCGTAGAGATTTTAACAGAACCACTACTTCTACCTGTTCTGCTTATCGATCCGGTGCTTTGGTTCTTTTTTTTTTTTTTTTTTTTTTTTTTCTTCTAACTTTAGATGAAAAACAAATGAAGAACAGGATTAACACTGCTTTGTTTTCTGCACATTACGCATGGAGAGGGAGCGATCTGGACGCAGTCTGCTCCCTTGTCACCGCGTCTGTGTGTGAGATAGCTCCGGCAATTTAGAGGGAGAGCGAGGAGAGATGTCTCTTCTGCCAAAAGCGAGAACGCATCTTAGACGAATATCTTGATCTTATTTAGGGGATGTAACGGTATACCTTTTTAAGGTATACCTTTTTAAGGTATACCTTTTTAAGGTATACTGTGGTATCAGGCAACCGCGGTTCTGAACTGTATGCCTGAGGGGTATGGAAATTATTAATTGGATGATTATTACAACATTTGGCTGTCTGCTACCATGCGGTCGCGACATAAGATTGAGGTGAATTAAAGTTTACATCTTAAATTTAGCAAATAAGTCGGATTTTGAGACACACATCGCTTATTTTGCCTCTACTGTGGATATGACAAGCACCTTCCTGTGCTGCGCCCAGTCAGAGGCTTTACCATGTGTTTTTCTTTTTTAATATCAACTAATTATTAATTGAAATATATATACACAGGTACTCTTCACTTAACGACCAACCTGTTTAACGACTGTTCAGACTTAGGACCAGCTCTCCGACCAGTCGGTTTTATAAGCTGCGTACAATACCGGGACGTACGTGGCGTCTCAGCGTCAAGCATCTCATCACGCATCACCCTTTGTATACTATATACACACACTATATAATTTATACTATATACACTGTATACATCTCGCATCATCGTTCTCAGTCTAAGTCTTGTTCCTGCGATCAGCTCCAGAGCATCCTGCCTAGAGATTTAGGTCTTCTGTATGAGACAGATGCTAAGGAATAATACTATGGCAGAGTGAGTTTTCAACTCTCCATCAATTCCTATCTGTGCGTCAAGTGTCCTATTTTACAGAACAGCGCGCTAGATGTGTCTAAGCTTCACTGGACAGCAGCCCTGTCCCACATTTGCCCAGGCCCTTGTCCATTGATAGTAGGTAAGTCGCTTTAAGTATGGGAATTCAATTTTTTTGATTGCCACATAGACCCCTGAATCAATATTCTCATTAATTATGTTTACATGAGAGTGATACAAGTAAGGGATAATCTACAGCAATGTGTGCTGTACTGAGCTGTACCTACACAGGTCACAAATTTCTGTGTAATACCTGAAGGACAGCTTTTCAGTTAAGGGACTATTAGCCCACAAGTCATGCATTATTCTTAGATAACCACTCACCTCTGAGTGGATTATCCTACTGATACAAATGTAACTTAAAATTTCAATTCAAGATTGATATTCAGCATTTGCATTTTGTCACATTCTCTCAAAATTCAGACTTCTTAAAGAATATCCATTCAAAACAATGTTATATAATATTGCCGACCACAGGTATGGCAGTTTCCTTATAGACACTAAAATTTAAATGAGACTTACATACAAGGATTACATACTGAGGATTACTACAGCTACAGCAGGGGCAATAGTGACAACAGCAACAAGGATCAGAAAATGACTTTGTTCGCTCATACAGGAATATTTACTCCCCGCCTTGGCACAAGTTAAATATTTAAACTCTTTGCCGTCTATTTCAGCAACAATAAACATATAGTTTCCTCCTCGGCATCAAGAAGCTCCCGTATACTACGCGCAGCCATGTTTGTTGTTTGTCGTTCTTCCATAAGCGTCCGTCTACTTCTACAACTACTTCCTACTCCACTGGGCATTTGTTTTCTCCACTGCCCCCTGTCCTTCCGGTGAGTACTAGTACTTCCTGGATGGGTTTATTTTTAATTTTTTTCTCGAAACGCCCTAAGCCCCAAAGACTCAATTGATTCAATAACAACAAGACTGCAGATTGTTCAGGTCTCATCGATAAGACAAAATCTTAATGGATTTAATTCTTATTAGCAACTAACTGATAGTCGAGTAATTGTTAACATCCCTAGTTTCTTTGCATTGGGTAGCACTATCCTAACAGTTGTGATGAAAGATCTGATTGAGTTATGCAGCTATGAGCTTAATAACAGATGCCTTCACATATGTGTTGTTAATATTAGCACTGCAGGAAAAAAGGGCAATTTTGTAAAATTATAAACAATATAGACTTCCTAACACCAACACAGTTTGCTCTCAAATACTTTTTTTCAGACACCATCTCAGTTTAAATTGGTACTGTATGTTAACGGCTCTACTAATAATACGTGAACACAAGCTAGGAGAGGGTGAGCGGACACAATGGTGCGCAATGAGGGGCCTATGATCTGCGTGCCGCTGTGCGCTGTGTTCCCTCATTAAACCGCAACCAAAAAGAACCGTGTTGTATTGATGTCTTGTATGAAAAAATGTTTCATACAAGTTAGGAAACACACAAAAATAAATATCTAAAATAAAAAAAAAAAGACAGGAAAACGGGAACGCACGCACAGAGCAGCGGTGTCTGGAGGAGAGAAAAACTCCTCATCAATTCTCTGAGTTAGGTTTACGTTTTGCCACAAATGCAAAGTATTTCCAAACAGCACTCACACCAGAGCGCATGAGACAGTGAAGCCAGCGTGTGAGTGGAGGAGGCGGAGCTATGTAGGCACCGCAGCGGTGTGCGTGACTCGCTGTCAGAGAGGAGAGACAGCGAGGAAGCTCAGCTGGTACCGGTATATCCATAGTGCGGAAAATGAGTGTTGGAACTGTTTCAAATATTCAGAAACATTATAGTCTGTAGACATTGTTTTTGGTTTATCAGCCTTGTGAGCCCAGGCATCGGCCGATGCCAATTATCTCGAAATGCTCAAATATCAGCCCAATTAAGAGGCCGACCGATCAACTGGCCGACCACCACATCATACGTGTTCATCATGGTCTCCACTTCCACGCCAATGACATCCAGCATTACATCTCCCCTAAATCCATCACCACTGCAACTCACTCTACTCTGACTAACTGCCTCACTGAAATCAAATTACGGATGCAAGCCATCTTCGGAAAACTAAACTGTGATTAATCAGACATGATCATCATCGGTCCCAAATCTCTCACCAAAACCACTTACAACATCTGCCTCACCATTGATAACTCCACTCTGTCTCCCTCCTCGCCCATCCGCAACCTCGGTCAGTTTAGACAGCAAATTCTCCTTTGTGCACGTCAAGCAAATCACCAGAACTGCCTTTTTCCCCCCCTTAAATGAAGAAGAAAAAAAAAAAAAAAAAAAAGTAAATAGCTTGTCTGCGCCCATCACTCTCCTTCTCTGCTGCCGAAACTTTGATCCATGCCATCACATCCACAATTGACTACTGCAACAGCATTATTTATGGCACATCCTCCGAAGTCCTAAATAACTCCCCAGCACATGCAGAGCTCTGCTGCTCGCCTGCTCACCCACTCCCACTCCCGTGACCACATTACCCTCGTCCTCCAGAACCTCCGCCGGCTCCCTGTCCCACAATAGAATTCTTCTCACTCGCAAAGCCCTCCGAAAACAGGCACCCTCCTACCTCAGCGACCTTCGACACAACCCCACTCCTTCCCGCAGCCTTCGCTCCTCTGACACCAACCTCCTGTCTCCACTGATCAGGACCGAGCACTGGACCTGGGGCGACAGAACCTTCCCCATAGCTGCCCCCTCCCTCTGGAACGCTCGCCCAAAACACATCAGACACTGCACCGTCCATGTTCAGATCACAAATCAAAAACTCACCTTTTCAGAACTGCTTTTGATGTGTGAATAATGTGTGTAATATGTTTTTAGTGTGTCGCTTTCTGTGATCATTTTAACTCGTGTTAAGTGTTTGAGTACCCTGAAAAGCACTCTATAAACAAAATGTAGATCTTACTGACTCCGATTTATACACCATCGCAACACCATCTTGACTGGTCTACTTCCTTTTTCCTCTCTCCCCTATAAGCCTCAATAAAAAAATTAAAATAAAGACAAAAGAAAAAAACTCAAGACAGAGGTGCTTTGTGTGCGAATAGTAGGAAGGGAAAACCCCACAGTCTAAATGACAGGTAAATGTGTAGGAGTTGCTTGCGAAAGACTGCAAAAATCTATGTATGCATACAGCGACCTTGCTTCGGTCCCCGTAGGTGTTTGTGCCACTTAATTTCCTCCGCAGTTCCACATTTGACTTGGTAGCGAAATTACAAAGTTACATTTTTTTTCTTAAATAAAGACGAACATTCATCTTAAAAATACAGTGATTGAGAACTCATGGTGGGAAACATTGCGCAACATTGGGTTGGACATCACAGAACCTGAATTGTAGCACAGCCGTCAGGATTGAGCCGGTCCATTTTTTTCCCCCTGTTTATATTTATAAATATTTCTGTGTGTTTGCCAAATACAGGTTGGCCCCACCTGTGTCAGCTCGTCTGCGGGAGTCTGCTGGAAGGAGGAAGTGGCCTTCTGCCACTACTGGTTGAAATTTACAGAGCGCTCATTAATTCAAATCAGCTCCTGCACAATTCAAAACCCCCGATACTCGAACCCGTCCGTCAATTCCATAATTAATTGTGGCCACCTGCTGGTTTGCAACGCTCGCAGACTAGCGGGAAGGGTGTGGGTGATAGGCCTGGCCGACTGTTTAAGAAGCACGCTGGGGGATAAACGCGCTGTCTAGTTAAAGATGGATCCCGGCCCAAAGGACAGATGGAAGCAAGCGGCTAGGCGGTTAGAGTCGGGTTGATTTATAGCCAGTAGCCAAAGAATTCTTCCCAGAGATATTTCAGAAATTGTTACCTCTCTTTTGAGAATATTTACAAGCATAAATAATAACCCCCTTGGTTACTGGCTACTGCAGCCTGCCCTCTGGGCGTTACCTGAAATGGTGGATTGGGCAGTCCCTCTTATGACACTACCACCTCCTGAAAAAAATGCATGCTCTGCTGCCCCAAGTATTTACAAGTAAAACCATACACACAAATAGACTTAGATTCACACACATGGTATCTGTTGGCTCAAGGGTACCAATTTAACTATACTTTTTTTTTTTTTCTTCATTGAAGAATACTTAACAGCCATTCAGTCGGTACTCTAAAAACGACAAAAATAATAAATAAAAAACTTTGTCCCCGTCTGGTTTGTCTGTAATCCCCCCCCCCCCCCCCACGGGAGAGGAAACATTATTTTTTATTCATTTGTTGCAAATACTATACAGGTCAGGACTCCAGATTTACTTTCTCCAATAGTACCACTGGTGCTACCTACTGAAAGCTGTCAAACAATGGTTAAATATTGGAATACTATTCGAATTGTTAAAAAAAAATACATAAATAAAACTAATTGTTTGAATCTGAAAATTAACATGAAAAAAAATGTGGTATGGGTTAGGGTTAGTACAGAAACTGCAGAAATGTATTCATTTTTATAAAAAAGTTGCACGCATACATCATCTATGTGCGCTCAAGCGAATGAGCTTTGTCTGTGCGCTCTATTTTTATTAAATTTTTTTTATCCGCCAGCTGAACAGGTGCAGGGACAGCTTTATGCCCATGAAATAAAAAAAACAAAACAAGACGCAGTGTTCTGGAAGAGACTCGATCCATCCGGACTCTTCAGGTGTTCTGGGCTCTGCCAGCAGCACACACCCCACACACCGGCCCTGGACAAAGCACCGGGTCTCACCGGTGGGGCAACACAGAAGTTTAGTTGAAACAAACACTTAATTACATGGTTTTTTTTTTTAGTTTTTTTTAGTTTTTTTTAATTCTTTTACATTTTTTGGGGTCGCTTTCTAAAATCTCACAACAAAGGATAAAGAGCAGAGGAGCAAAATAAAAGGACAGAATTGTGCAATTACCTGGAGAAAGTAGCCTTCCCACCCCTCAGTCTTAGGTCTCTGCTCTCCGGAGGGAGATGAGGCGGCTGGGTGTCGCAATTAGACGATTTAAATTTTGCACGATCTCCCGAGCGCGCACACACACACACACACACACACACACCTTTTGTCAAAACGTCCCTAACAGAAAAAACACCCATCTATAATTGCTGTGGTCACTTCACACTTTACTTCAAAATAGCCAGGTGTGATAATTGGATGGATACAGCAAATAACTGAAGCATGATCTAGTTATCTGTTGGATAGCCGTATAATCTCCACCCCGACCCATTTATACTGTGACATCAAGCACTTGATCACTCTTGGCCATGCACCACCCATCCTAGTTTGATTCTTCTCTACTATGGGTTAGACTGTAATTTCCTCAAGGCCTTAGTGTTATTTTCTCCACAGACTGGTTCCATTGGCACAAGTGTCAAATGTTTCCCGGTTGAGTGTCGGTGGCAAAAGTGAGCACAGGGCCACGTGTCAGGCCAGCAGCTCTGTTCATCACTCTTCCACGCTGTGGCTGACCAACGGGCAAGGCGGCGAAGCTCTGCAGCCTACTCAAGGAGCTGACTGCACGACCAGCCGCTGCCCAGATGGAGAGGCGTCACTGTGTTTGCGCCCAAGACGCCGGTCACAATGCATGCACTGTGCATGGTCGCATGGCGACCAGAAGGGAGGTGGGGGTTGGCAAGGGCTTGTCTGTCGCCCTCGATCCCAGTGAAGTTTAATCAGTCTGAACTGCCAACACAGGCGACTGGGTCCAATTGTTGGTTCTCCCCAACAGGATCTTCAGGTGCTACTTCCAAGCCCCTTGTGCTCAAATAAGCTTTTATGTGGTTGTCTCCCAGTTGATCCTAGTCGTCACTATGAGAGTCAAAGAGGCTTCCTCGGTATAGAATGGAATGAAGTATGAACAATGTCGAGGTTATTTATTCAAGTGTATCCTTACCACTTTTATACTCTGACCACTTAATCCAACCAATGTTTCTCAGATTCCGAATCAGCTACTGCACTTTTTCATTTAAGTCATATTCTTACTGCGGTGAAGAGGACAGTAGAGATGAGGCTGAGAGGAGCCGGGAACTGAACGTGGTCGTCATGCTGAGTGCAGTTCGGCCTTGGACAGGCTTCAAATGTACGATGAGACGGTCATTGCACAGAGAGCAGAGCCAACACCCTGCTGAGCATGTAGGGGAAGCTCAGGGCTTAACTTAAGACAGTTAAACGGCACAGTTCCTGGCTACTTTAGACACGCCAGGGAGATTTTCCCCTCTAAAGTCTCAGCTTAAAAGGACAGAAATCAGCTGGGATTCTGCTCTTGCATGTCACCGCGAGTCCTCTTCAAAGTGAAAGAGGGGAGTCTATTCCGAGCCGGCCTTCAGTCAATCAATGGTTAGGGAGAATAATATTGACAGGGAGGACAGGGGTAGGGAAGTGCCTTGATGTGGCGGATGGTTTGCAGCGTTTGCAGCTGGGTCTCTTCATTCCAGCCCCAAATTATTGAACGAGGGACATTTACGTCAAACCACAAGACAATGTCGATAAAGTTCTCCTCTGAAGACTGGGTTCAACACCAATCGAATAGGTTTGTTTGTAAAATACATGTGTGTACTCTCCTAAGTGGGGTGATTTTAAATGGTCACATTTTTGCATACAGTTTAAAGTAAAACTCCCAATATATGAAGGAGAAGAAAAAGACAAAAACTGTCCTGCTTTCAGGATAGACCCTGCAGGCAGCAGTTAAAACACCCTAGCCTAGCGTAGCAGAAGGTGAGCCGGACCAGACACAACACACGTACACCAAACCTGCTGCAGTCTGCTTTCCTAAATTCCACTGGGGATAAATTACGATGAGGCCAAATCCCTACCCCCATCAATCTTGGTAACAGATTTCTCCAATGGAAACCCCTCAGCTATCATTCTGCTTCATTACCTCCCTGCACTCATGATAATTAGCAGGGCAGTTAAGACAATTGGACACATGGAGCATTATATTCCAAGATGATACCAACTGTTTCATATAAACCTTATGCCCAAAGAACCAGCAGCTACTGTAAAGCCATTGCTTATGTGCAACCTGTAGTTCGATCATTGGTAGGGCTGAACGATTAATTGAATTCAAGCCGACATCGCAATGTAATAGAACACAATTTTTCAAATCGCAAAGGCTGTCATGTCCCTCTCCGAGGGTACCGAAGATGGGCATGCCAGCGATGCATGCACCAGCTTTGGGGTGCCCGCTATCAGATTTGGCACAAAAGAAAAGTGCGTTTTTATTTTATGTCTCCAAATGGAACGAAACAAGTGCATATGGAATGAAACCGTGGGCTATGGGGAAACTCTTGAAATTTTCTCCTCGATCCGTGACACCAGCAGAGTCCGGACGGAGCCTCTTCCAGAACAATGCATCTGTTTTTGTTTTTTTTTCCTTTTTAATTTAATGAGCATGAAGCTGTCCCTGAGCACACAGGTGCTCAGACAAAGCTCATTCACTTGCGCGCACAAAGAGGATGTATGTGGACGTAAGCGTGCAACATTTTTATGAAAAATAATACATTGCTGATGAATGACTGAATATCTTTCAAATGTTCACTTTCAAATTTGAACAATTACAAGGCTTGAAGTTAAATAAAATCAGTCAATATTCTACGGTGATTGAAGGTTTTTCTTTTTACAATTCAATAGTTAAATAAAGATATGTTATTCATATCAATGCATGCATCAATTCATCTCATTTCATCATAACACGTAGGCCTGGCCGACAGGAAAGAGGAGTTTATATGTTGACTGTATCCAATGTTGTGTTGGTCATATCATAAAAACATTTATTGCTTGTGTTTAGTGAATATTACAGAAGATAGGGAACTGAAAAATACAAAAAAATTGCATACTTAATCGCAATATTGGTCCAAAAAAATAAAAATTAAAAAAAAAATGCCAAATTTTCCAAAACCGTTCAGCCTTAGTCATTGGAAGAATTTCACTGGAAATAGTTACACCTTGGGGAATATAAGCTGTGCTTTTAGAACATTATGAATAAATTCCGTCATTTGGTGACTTACGATATGATAAAACTGAATTCAAATGTTATGGCATACATTGTTTTTATTTTTGGTTGCTTTTTTTTAATTTTTTTTATTCCTTATGTTTAAGGATAAGCTAATTAATTAAGCATCTAAGCAATCACCTCCCCGGAGAGATCTCTATTAAGCTGATAACACAGTTGGTAATCACCATAACGCCTGGAAGCTTTTACTGTTAACAGGGTGTCAACAGGTGTCAGAGAGTTACATTAATAAGATGTTTTAAAGACAACATTTTGACCAAATTGGAGACTTACTTTGGACAAATCACCCCTCTTATCCAATAAAACGAGTGCAGCGCTCATTCAAAACATGTCTGTTAGGAAAGCAGTGCCCGTTCAAAACGGGCTGCGCAGCGGACGTAAGTGACTCAGTCGCAGAGCCCCGAAGCCCCGCCCTGCTGCTGCACACCACTCCTGTTGGTGAAGCCCCGCCCCGCGGGACGAGCAGCTCGCTTGTTTGTTTATTAATATTACATGTGTCCAAATGGCACCAAATTCCACAATGCACAACCTCGGGTCCCCAGCAATACACCCACCAAGTGTGAAGTAGATTGGATGAACGGTTGAGAAAAACCGAAGGACAGAAAGACAGACAGGGAGATTCCTTCCTTTATCGTCTGATGTTGCAGGTAGGTATCAAGTTAAGCACTCGTGTGTGTGTGTGTGTGTTACACACACACACACACACACACACACACACACACACACACACACACACACACACACACACACACACACACACACACACACACACACACACACACACACACACACACACACACACACACATATTTGGTACAGGTGTGTATAAGGTAGAAATGGGGTAGGTTATGAGCTACACAAGTATATGAAACTGTTATAAGAGTTCCCTTTAGGCCAAAAAGCAAATTAAGTGATTGGGTACTGGAATAAATGTAACTATTACTTTTCTTTTTTCCATAGACAGGCAAGATCAAGGATTATTTTGCATTTCTCTGTACAAGTTAGTACAAAGTGGGTCGAGTTAATCTAGAACAGGCATTTTTCCAACAGGTAAGCATGAAGGCGAGTATTAGGTGCAGGGGTTTTATAACAACGCAAATTCCTGTTTACTTTAATGCAGAACAATGCGACTCATTTTGACAACCACAAATATATGGTTGAACAAAAACCAGACAACATTTTTATGGTCGTCAAATATAATACAATTAAATGACTTAAAAGGCCGGTGTAAAAGACCGGCAGACACCCCTGATAGCTGACCACTGCATTGAATCTCCATGAAGGGACTGAGGCAAGGTGGGAAAGGTCTCGCTGGAAATGACCCTGATGTCGGGAGGGAGGCGCTGTGTTGCCCACAATGTAGGCCACGCATCACCTGGAGAAAACACTGGGTGACAGGGAAAGCGCATCGTCTCAGGCAGTCATGTCCCAGCACGCACAGGTATGCACATTTCAACATCCGGTACGTTTTATTAACGGTGAGAGAGAGAAAATAAAATAAAAGAGAAATAATAATCTCATTTCATCTGCAACGTTAATGCAGATTTGATTCCGGGATCCTTTATGACGCCAATGCCAATAAACAATCGATAGTACACACCTCCAGCAAAAACACCCACTGACAGCGTCTGCCAGACGGTCCCAAAAACAACGATAAGCAGTTAGAACCCAAATAATAACAATTATTATAAATAATCAATGGACAATAATACAATCGTACAAAATTAAACAAGTAACCCAGTAATAATAATAGCAAAGGCGTATGACCAAGTGATTACAAATCACCCAATAACAATAACAATAGTTATGTACAAGCCACACTAGATGTCCACACATTGTTTCACTGGAAACTGAAATAATCATCATCAGAAGTGATATTCTATCCACGCAACGGGCCCCGTGCTCCTGTGAAACGCGGAGGAGGCTACGGTGTAGCGGCTAAAGCTAACAGTGTTATCATCCTGGAGCTAACTGTTATCATCCTGGAGCCGCCTGACAAAGCAGCGCTGGAAACGTGCGTGGAAACGCGTGAGCTCCAGTATCGCCAGACCCACCCACCCGCCCGCCCGCCCGCCCGCACACGCCCCGGCGGAGGTGAGGGCCAGTGGCGGACCGCGGACCGCTCCCCGGACATTCCCCTGATCCTTCTCCCGCTACGGAGCGCTGCGACCCGGGGGGGCGGGCGGGAGGGAGCGAGAGAGAGAGAGAGAACACAAACAACCACCGGAGCGGAACTCACCGTGGCGGATTTCGCTCGGGTGCCGGCCAGATGGTTGCCGCAAATCAGCGATGAAGGCCCATCAGGACGACCGCTCGGGGGGTCGGGGGGGGACGTCCGGGTCTGGCGAAGGATCTAGTCCGAAACGGGGCTCCGGCGGGCGGCTGTCTCCGCTGCGTGCAGCCGGCTCCCAGCTCTCGGCTCTCGGCTCTCAGCTCTCCCAGGCCCCGGCGGCGGAGGAAATGGGCTCCCGCAGCCAAAGCCCTGCGCATGCGCGTACTTCCTGGCAGCGTCGCTATGAGGCCCGACGGGCTGCGGGCGCCGCCCCGTGGACAGACACGGGACGTGCAGCCCCGATATATATATATATTTTTATTTTTATTTTTATTTTTAATACGGGTGTATGTGATTATCTAAAGACAAGGTGCATATTGCTGAGTTGCACCTTGATTTTTCTTAAATCTTTATGTATCTTTCGATAAGTGTGTGGTATTTAGCGGCATCTAGTGGTGAGAGCGCAGATCGCAGCGTCCCCCCCCCCCCCCCCCCCCACCCTCCCGTTCCAAGCCTACGGTGGCCGCGAAAAAAAACAACCAAAAAAACGCGAATCCGCGAAAAAAACCTCCTCTCCAGAGCCGCTACTCGGTTTGACCTTTCTGGGCTACTGTAGAAACATGGTAACATGGCGCCCTCCGCCGAAGGGGACCCGCTCCCCACGTAGATATAAACAGCTCATTCTCAGGTACCGGAAACATGACGGCTCTGATTTTCATCAGACGAGACACGAGTTAAAATATACTTGTGAATGTTATATGACATTTCTGCCCCGTTAGCTGCCACTAAAATCCAAACACTGCACCAGAAATGAAACCCAGGGGGGAATTCAGGACGTTGGAGCAGCAGGAGTTGACAGAACAGCGCAAGTCAAAATAAGAGATCAAAAAATATATAAAGGAACTGAAATCTATACACATATAAACATGCAGGCACATGTGTATACATGTT
>NC_137190.1:8022491-8074991 GCF_960531495.2 Zeus faber | reverse complement strand
CACAGAGCGCTGGACTCAGAGGCATTCCATCGGCAGCTGGCACCTAACCAGCATCACATAAACCACATCCGTACCTGCCACTGTTTCCGATCATGACCAGTTAATCACAGTAAGACCTGTTACACCCCCCCCCCTCCTCCCAGCTTTAACTATAATGTTCATGCCTTGATATGCAAAGCAAACATCCTCCAAACTCTTGATTGTGTGGTGGCTGCACTCAACACGCAGCGTTTTTTCTTCCTTTTGTTTTTTGTTTTTTTTCATGGGTGTCTGTCGCACGGGCGTGTCTACAGGTGGGCAGCGGTGGGCTTTGCCCGTCTTCC
Source organism: Zeus faber (assembly GCF_960531495.2). Lineage (NCBI taxonomy): Eukaryota > Metazoa > Chordata > Actinopteri > Zeiformes > Zeidae > Zeus > Zeus faber. The sequence continues at coordinate 8,074,668 of NC_137190.1, read as the reverse complement.
CCAGTTTGGTGTCGGTACGAGTACCTGTGGGAGCTGATGCCAGCCTGACATGAATACCGGGGCCTTTCCAAGGATCCACAGCCATGGCAGCCATTAGGTAAATCACAGGTGTCCATCATTTCTGGGCTATGCAGCTGCGTGCAGCGGCACAGAGTACACACAGACAGAGACACGCTCCTACTATCTTTATGAACACACACACACACACACACACACGCACACACGCGGGCTCCAGCACGAAACACAGGCATGCTAGAAAACACCTGACAGGTGCAGGCGTGGTCTGCAGCGAGACACGCTATCTTGACACGCTAACTCATTCTTAAATCTGAGCTACGTGCCTGAGGCTGGGAGTTAAGCACCCGAGTTTACTTTCCGAAGCCTGTTTCTCCTCCAGTCCCTGTCTCCAGGCACACCCTCTTCCGATTGTAGGCCGACTGCTGTCATTTTTGTTGATAATGTGACTGCTAAGAGGCCCTGAGAATCAGTGTTGGGATGATGAGTAATGGACTTATTAGCCGTGTCAAACTCGCGCCGCCTCTGCCCACAACAGCGCGTGTGATCTCTTGCCCCGCGCCCGTCTGCGTGACCGCCAACCAGGCGAGGCCGGACCAAGGTGTAGGACAAAAAAAGACTGACAGGCCAACAATCAAATATTTATCCTGAGAGGATTCCTAGTTTATATCAATTATCATGCCAGCCTTGCCAGTCAAGTCCAATACCATTACCGATTCCTTCAAATCGCAAAAAATTGAGAGGACTCGGCGTCGTCTGGCTCAAGGGCACTTCAGGCTTGTTCCTCTCGCTGGGCCACTGTGAGAGGAACAAGCAAAACATCAAAAGTCTCATCAAGCCCAGGACGGCATTGTTAATGGCCCTTACATAGAGCCGAAAGAATTCCTTGAAACCTCCGCGGAAGGGGATAGTATTCCGTCTGATTTAACTTGGCGTAAAAAGCATGTTTTATTTATTATGTAAACGGTGCACGCACGCTGTATTTGTTTCACCGCGTTGACTTTCAAAAGCCATTACGTGCCTTGGGTATATAACTAAGCTGTCAGGGGCCTATAGAAAAGAGGAGAATTATTGCCACCGAACACCTTCACCTCTTTTCACGAGAGGGCTGCTCATTATTGGCCTCGTTATGGCACGGTTGGATATAAAAATATGAGAGGGTGGATTAATGGTAAAGCGCTGTGTAAACTCCCCTGGCCCGGGGCGCTCGGTCTCTACACCTTCGCTTCCTCCGTCATTTACAAGCTGTTCACATGCACATGGCTGAGCTCTGGGAGGGAAAAACCGGATCGGCAGGTCTGCGTCTCTCTTCTGCGTTCGGGGTGAAAAGAGCGTTGCCTCCGGTTGCAAAGTTGCCTTGCGTGAGGACAACAGCTTCATCTTTTTAGCCCCGGCGACCCCCTGACCCGAACTGTGGCGACGGAATTTTTACAACTCACTTTTCACCTGCTCCGAGCCATGCAAATGGACCATGACGGCTAAAGAGGCCCGTACATGCCAATTAGTGCTTGCTTAAACAGAACTGCTTTCCAATACCATGTGTGCATGCCTTTAATGAGGCACACATCCAAAGTCATGGCAGTCCCTATGCAATTTTCTCCCCAGCAAGACGCACTGCTGAATGGAACCTCTAACCTCAGCATTGTTGTCACCATTTTTTACCCAATATTGAACCTATAGTGTCCTTGAAATATTGTAACGGACCGGGTTATGATTAAAAATAGCAGGGCCACGCAGGTGGTTCATGGAAAGAACATTTGGTCGTGAGTGTGAAGCATTGTTACTATAAAGACATTACAGGGAAAGTGGGGGGTTACCTGGTGGTAACAAGAAAGACCCTAAAAATAGAAGGGCGTTATATAGTCTCTACAGTAATACAATAGACCATGATAGACCTAGAAAGTACAGTAGCAGGATTGCAGTCGGGCAGCATAGAGTCTTCATGATTTAGGGGTTTGTACTCGTGCCCAATCTTATAAGATGCACTCTTAGGATGCACTCGTACCTTTAGGGGTGCAATGACTTGAGGTGCGGTCATTGTACCCCTGGCACGGGCATTTCTTTGTAATTTTGTACTGCTGGTGACACATTTGTCCACATTTGGCCCTTACAGGGTACCGTCCGTGCAACAGAGCATTTGTACCCCTAAAGGGACAATGATAAACTTTATTTCCTGAGAGTGTATGTGTGTGCATGTGTCAGAGGGAAATGCAAACTGGGAGAGATCCAGATGACACTGTGTGATCTCGGGTTTCTTTCATAACACATGGCACACAGTGTTACCTTTCAAGTCAGCACAGGATGTCAATTAGCTGACATTTCACAACGTCACTACTCCTGTTTATCTGCACAAAGGGCCCCTACCTGCGCCATCATGTGCTACACAACGCTGCATCGCGTTTTCCCGGTCGTGAAATTGATTGTTTCCCACAGCGGCTTTTTCTATGTATTCATTTGCACAATGTTGGCCCGTCAGGTCGTTTTTCTGTCAGCAAAATCACAGGAACATTTAATACCGACTGAACAGTCCAAGATATTAAAAAAAAAATAACATAAAAAAAAAAAAAGCTTTTTAATGGCAAGCTTTTACAGTCCTGACATTAATCAAAACAACCACAAGTTGCAACACGTCCTGTTGTCAGCCGTTCAAACTGCAGGTAGATCCCGTCGTGGCCTTGCGGTGACAGTTAATCTCTCACACCGGCTGTCCAATTACCTGTCGTGTGAAACTGACGACCTGTTGATATCTTTGGGCCAAACCACAGCTGGATGACAGCAAAGGCATGCCCGTCAACCACTAGATCAACAAATGGGATCGATGTCGGGAGAGGAGATGGTGAAGACGAGCAGGACAGCCGGGTCAAAGCCTACGCGTTTGTCAAATCCCAATCCGCAATTACGTAAATCCCCCAAATGCGATAAATGTGAGGGAATTTGTTTCTGAGACGTTGGCGCACCGACACTGATCCTCGGTGCTCGCCAGACGCGCGCAGGTAGACAAACAGTTTGCACATTACCTGCATGAGAAAAACACACGACTTTGAGCGATGGATTTGATTGGTTGCATTGCATTTGTTAAATTTGGACAGTGAAGAACGCATTCATCAGTTTGTCAGCAAGGTATTAGATTAAATTTATGTTGCAAAGAGGTTAAAGAGGTTGAATTTCAGGCACGCACACAAACAAATCCACCTGTGCGCATACCAACACATACACAAAGAGCAGATTGCAGATAGTTTATTTTGGCACTAGCAGATTTTGGCACAAAACTAACGGAGTAGATTCCAGAGTGTTCACTGACTTGGCTGGAAAAGAGCCGGATAATATAACTGCATCAGCAGACATGGGTAGAACTCAAATGACATCCAGGAAAACAAAGATCTGCCTGAGCCTTGTGAGACACTTCACTGCCGACCGCATGTTTATCACGTAAAGATTAGTTAAAATATTCTGTGTTTGTCAGAACAGTGCCTCTTCAAACTAGTGCAGGACCCACAGCGATAGACAGGGTTAGACACGCAGTCTATCCCTGAAATGTTCTGGAACATTTCCTTCATGGGGTCATGTGTGTACGGGAGCAGGGATCGATATACGGGCAATTTCCTACCTCAAGTCCTAGTAACATTTATGGGAAAATGTCGGTACGGTATCTGTTTGATGTCAGAGGCTTTCTTTTTTGTTTATTAATTCATTATTTAACCTGTGCTGTCAGCATGCTTGGCATACAACAGAGTATATGTATGCCATTGCATCTAGGACAGGGTTTGTCTGGAAGCGGAGTTCAACTTCTCAACCTGCAATACCAATCTTTATTCATTCTTTTATCATCAACTGCTTCGACAACTCTGTCCTGTGGACGACTTGTGGGATGATGAGAGCACAGCTTTTTGTTACACAGAACTTCCGCCGATCCTCCTCTTTGGAGAACCATCTTACCATGTTTTGGTCTATAAACAACTAATCATCATTACTTCTCCAAGAGGGGGAGAATCACCGGGGGTGAGACAAATAAACATAAAACCAAACAACAACATGTGCATGAAAAAACATAAACATAGAAACATCAGCCATGTATCAACAATACACAGTTAATTAGGTCCCGGAAAACTGGAACAGCAATTCAGCACGTGGCCTTTTCCTGTCATAGAAATGGCAGTAAATGAGGGAGGAAAGGAGAAGAATGCAACCAGGAGGGTGTTTGGGGGGGTGTTCAGTAAGATTTATGTGGCGGTGTATGTGTTCTCAGCTAATATGAGTGGTATTAATATTGCAGTACAGACGAGAAGGACGTCGGGGCAGGAGTGTGACGGGCAAGATCGCAGCCGCCTCACACCCCACCTGTCCCGCAAACCCTCGGCCTATTGTGTGCTGTACCTGCTGAGTTTGAGTTCCGACACTGGCGAAGCGCAACCAGATCAACACAGTGGGGCAGGAGGCCGAGACCCTCCCCCCACAGCGCGCCACACCCACCACCCGTATCCGGAGGCACCCAACCCACAGCTACCAGCCACGGGCGAGGAGTGGCCTTCCATGCGCTGCAGCCATGCCGGGCCTCCCCGCGCCCAGACGTCAGATGCTTTCACGTGGCTTCTTCTTTCGTATATCATCAGATGGCCAACTCAGTGTCATATAGCCACACCCTCGTCTCCAGTCGTAGGTCAAAAAGGCCAGCTTCTGAGGGTGGGCTGTATAGGGGGCAGCTGGTGATTATGTGCTCGGCAGTCTGTTCAGGTTCGCCACACTCGCATGACGCACTGTCGGATAGGTCCCACTTCTTTAGAGAGGACTTGAAGCGCCCGACGCCAGTACGCAGGCGGTTCAGCGAGGTCCATAGGTGGCGTGGCATGTCTTCTCCTTTTACACCTCCTCCTGGGTCCCGGATGAATCACGTGGCGAGAGCGAACCAATCACAAGACTCTGCTGTCCCTGTCTCAGTTCAGCATCCAACGCTCTTTTAATGTTCCTTTTAAAGCATGGAATGGGTTTTTCTGATTCAAGAAGATCACGAAAAAACGTTACTTGTCTCGCAACCTTGTTGAATATAAGGATTGCACCCATCACGATTCATCCTGGTCGATTAAGATTGCAGATTTTTTGCAAATAACTGTCTATCAAATGTTTGGGCAGTCTTTCAGTTGAAATGTATTATCTTTTATTTTTTTTAAAAAGCCGTTCCGTGCGCTCTGCCGCCAGGGGGGTGCCGAGCGGCACCGCATCCAGTGTTCTGCTGGACTGTGCCTTCTATTCCCATCTATTCTGGCATTATCTTGGCATGTGTGAAAAGGCGCAAAACGGAAATGTTCAGAAGTGAAACTGCGTGTGTGATACTCACTAGCCGTGACAGAAAGGTTATGCCAGTAATTTACCAGGAACTGTGTGAAACAGGCTGAAGTGATGGAGGAGGATGGATGGATGGATGGAGGATCTTTACTCATTCACTGACTGACTAATGACCAGTCAGTTAAACCCCAAACTCTGAATCTGTTTATTCTCTTTGAGTATTTGTGGGTGAAAGATCCTATTGGTCACTGGAAAAAGAAGATGAATGACTCTTTGGAAAATGACTACTTTCGATAAAGATTGATATTTTGATATTGATATGATATTGATGTGTCGAGTGCCTCTAGTGGCTGTTTCCAGAACTGCTTTAAGCCCCGCAAACAACACATACAAGTGAATGGAGGACAGGCCAAAAAAGCTTAAAAACTAAAAAAGCTTATTACACATTTTTCCCTCAAGTATTTAATGTCACTTCACCAAGACGTACACGGTGCACACTCCTGGTTGCCATGGAAACCGTGTCCAGCCTACCGTCGGTACTGTGCAGGCGTTTGTTTGTTTGTTTTTGGCTTCAAATCAGCTCCAAGTGGGTGAATGGGGCCGCACCGTCCAGTTTATATACAACATGTCGATGGTTCGGTCCAAGACTAAAAATATCGAAAGATCTTTGCTCACTGGGAAAATCACTTTGTGATTTCTCAACAAAAAATTAATAATCAAAGATAAAAACAGTAAAAAAAATCCCATAAACCCACACCGTGGTCTGTGTCACGCATGGGACATGTTTTTGGAGTGATCGCAGTAGGTGTCAAATCACAAACAAGTTGAAAGTCGTTTGAAAACACAGTGGGACGTTTGATCTAATGTTTAGCCTGGAAGCTAAATGTGTTTTCCTTTTAGGTCTGTGTGTGTGTGCGTGTGTGTGTGTGTGTGTGTGTGAGTGTGTGTGTGTGTGTGTGTGTGTGTGTGTGTGTGTGTGTGTGTGTGTGTGTGTGTGTGTGTGTGTGTGTGTGTGCTTATAAAAAATTTTCAGAGACAATTAAAATGTTTCTGGTTTTAGGATCCATGATGGAAAGTGGTGGTGGTGGTGTTTCATCTTGTCTCGCTGACATACCCTCCCCGAGGCCAGGGGGACATATTTGGAAGAACAAACTTCCTGAAGCAAATAAATCCCTGAGTAAATAAATCCACTTTCCGAAATGCCAGACCCAGTGTATGCAACCAGCGCCGTAACGGTACATCCATGTTGGTTTGCGTCACTTTGCCTCTATATTTATACAGTATAAGATAATATCAGAGAAGAAAAGTTGTCACATACAGTGAAGGAAATAAAAGAGAATAATACATAGATTTAGACAATAAAGATTAGAGAAGGTACGAGATCTAGAGGTAGATAAACACAAGTAAAATAGTATAAAAACATAAAAGCTAAAGGGCTTGGAAGGCACATAGGCAGTGTGTACGTATATTGTGCGATAACGTTCTCACTTTCAAAACATAATCAACTGAATGTATCTGAGGGACAGCGGTGCATGATGTGGCACAATCCAATTTGCATGCAAATGAACTGTTGTATAACCTTGATTCATGTTCCCGCACGGCCACAGAATCCCACACCCACACACACACACGTGTAGAAATACACATACACCCCAAAACAATCTCACACACACACTCACACACACACACACGCACAGACCCACGCAAGCACGTACGCTCGCGCACACACCCCCGCACGCACACACACACACACACACACACACACACACACACACACACACACACACACACACACACACACACACAAACAACATCTAAATACCTTGACGCAACACAGTTACACAGAATTAGACACAATTGCACACACACACACACACACAGACACACACACACACACAGACACACACACTCACACACACACACACATTCAGTATACACATACAAAAACAAATAGACACTCACACATGTTCAGACATAGAACACAAGGCAGCATATAACACAAACAACATATTCAAATATCCGTGACAAAGTCTATACATTTAAAAATACATATTAATTTCAGTTTAAATACTCAGATACCCATGAAAAAAACATATGTTCGGAAAGGGGCCTAAATGAGATGCCTGCCTCGTGCAATCCATCCATTTAATACCTCAGCGTGCCAACTAATTTCCATTAGAGGCCATGGAACAAGGCAGTTAACACGGCGCTGCACAGTATAGTAGGGGTAGGTGTGAGCGCAAAAAAGGCACGGCGCTGCTGGAAAATAGGAGCGGGTGCATCAGCAAACCTCCCAGACGCATAAATGTTGGCAAGGTCTCTGTTAGCGTGCCGGGCCGTGGAAGTCAACAGCGGCGGGAACACTTTGTCTGCTCGCATCTCCTGCATTTCAGGAACACTTCAAACGTCACACAGCTGCACTGCGATGTGAAATCTTAGGGAATGTCCAAAATAGGCCCATGCACGCACGCACGCACGCTCGCACGCACGCACACACACACACACACACACACACACAAACACACACACACACACACACACACACACACACACACACACACACACACACACAGACACGCACGCACACCTTAAGCAGTCATCTGAGGTTGGTGGTTGTGAATGACAGGCGCTCGCTGGCGTGAGAAGCCGCTCCGACAAACTTTCAGCTTCTTTTTCCTGACAGTTGGTTCGCGTGTTGCGGGCGAGCTAAAGCAGGTTGTGTGCATAGATCTGGGGTTGGGACGGTACATCTGTGTGTGTGTGTGTGTGTGTGTGTGTGTGTGTGTGTGTGTGTGTGTGTGTGTGTGTGTGTGTGTGTGTGTGTGTGTGTGTGTTGGGATGGTACATCTGTGTGTATGTGTCTGTGTGTGTGTGTGTGTGCGTGCGTGCTTGCGTGTGTATGTGTGTGTGCGCATGCGTGCGTGCGCGCGCGTGTGTGTGTGTGTGTGTGGGTGTGTGAGCATAATGAGCATAATTTTGTTTATCCTGCTTATTTTTTTTAACTCACACTTAATCAAAGAAGAGCCATAGATAACCAAAGCCAGACCAAAGCAACCTGTTTGGCCCAACATGTTAATAATGGCTGTTGCAGCTTTTTCTAACTCTTTTATTAAGCTGGTAATGAGAAAGGGATATGAGCGCTATTTCCCTTTCATCATTTAACACACACTGTATGTCCCTTGTAAAATAAAATAAATAGTTCCATAGTCCGAGCAAACTCTCTGGTGTTGCTTAACCTGAGGAAAGATGACAGAATCGACAGATACTCCTCACTTGTTCCCCGTTTGGCCAATACACTTGGAGGAATGAGAGAAACGTAGAGAAAGACATACGTTGAAACGGAGAGGGATCGTGTCCTCTAGCAATCTGCCATTCACAAAAATGTTTCATTCATCTGTGCAAGGGTGTGTCCCAAAGTGTGATTTAGTGCAGCACATGTCTCAGCGAACCGTCCGTATGTCACGCGTTACACCTGCACGCAGAACTGGAAATTCACACGGCTGCAGCGACATCGAGAAAAAGGAAAACAAAGACACGGATGTACACATTAATTCAAAAACCCCAACAGGAATAAAACATGGCTTCCCAGAAGAGAACATGGTGGATTGCAAGAGAGGAAAGCTGTTTATCAGAGGATTCACATTTTCTTTGCAGTCTCTGAACCGACAACAAGCACAGTAATCATGATAATAATATCAACAATATGTATAACATACACATTATTTTTAACAAAATTAAATAATAAAATATATAGACTGATAGATTTGTAACAGTAAACATTACAAATATGGCAATATACAATAAAGCTGTTGATAAACAATAAATAAAAAACATCAAAAAACAAGCAATTTTGGCAATGTACATAAACCTAAACACTAACTAGAGGATAACCATGTACAATAAACATAATAAGTTACCAATAAACTGGAAAGATGGAACTATGGATAAGCAATTAACAATAAACTTGTTGCCAAACATTATAAATAAAGAAATAAGATAAAAGTGCATAAAAATACAAAGGATTATGAGTTAATTCAGTGAAGGAGGTCAAAAATAAAATGTCAGAAGGAACAGCTATTTATGTCAGATGGGTGGTGTAGGTATTTGAATTTGCCTTATCTCCTGTTTATGTGTTGCAGCCAAATTGATGATGCTCAACTAAAAAGATCTTATTATGCAAATCTAAAATAGCCTTTTGATATTTATGTTAAATGTGCAGTTGTGAACGACTGACTGCAAGATTAGATAGCTTCAATCCGCTGTTCCATTCAAATGAAACCCTGATAACATCTTGAAAATACAGGATCTCACCCTTCCGTGTTAACTGGATCATTTGGCTGTGGAACAGATTTTTGTCAATATCAGGTAATTACTGACTTGTGTGTTTTAAGTATGCATGTGCATGTGTACATGTGTGTTATAATAGTATAGTATTACATTTTTTTAAAAATCAAAGTATAGCTGTAGTATTCATTGGAGTATTTATTTAAGTTGTTCAGTCACTGATGTGGATAAAAAGTGAACCAACCCCGTACCCTGTTTATCACCATACCTCAACGTTCACCCTCCTCCTGCCTGCGGAGAAAGAGAGAAGTGTTGATTGACTATCAGAAATGTATTGTTTCATCCATGGCTTCTCGTCCATGACCGCATTACTCATTCAAACAGAGGGAATTATTGTAATTGTTGTTATAATAATACATTATTAACTTGTTAACATAATAATAATAATAATAATAATAATAATAATAATAATAATAATAATAATAATTATAATTTGTTGATGTCATTTGTTTTATTATTATTATTATTATTATTATTATTATTATTATTATTATTATTATTATTATTATTATTATTAATAATAATAATAATAATAAGTATATGCATATAGGGTTTACAAAATGCACTTACTCATAATGCAATATTTAAATACCCAGAACGCTACTGATATTTCTAACATACATTCTTCTACAAATTGTCAACACGTCTCTCAGGTTTATTCCCGCATCAAGCCACTCTTAAAAAGGAACACCTCACTGAAGACACCTCACTAATGAACAATTATAGGCCCATATCAAAGCTTCAGTCTTTTAAGTAAAATCAGTGAAAAGGCTGCTTTCCAACAGCTGAGCCATTTCTTGGCGCTGCAGAACTGTTTTGATATCTTCCAGTCAGGATTCCGACCACACCACAGCACTGACACCGCTCTTGTTAAGGTCTTCAATGGCGTCCATCAAAACACAGACAGTGGAAGAATCTCGGTCTCACTGCATCTCAGCGCTGCTTTTGACACAGTTTACCACAACATACTACAAGACCGACTGGAAAACTGGAAGGGACTTTCTGGCACAGTACTAAACTGTTTTGAATCCTACTTAAAGGACAGGGACTACTTTGTGTCTATGGGTAATTACACATCTGAGCGGGCAAAAGTGACATGCGGAGTTCCCCAAGGCTCCATTCTGGGGCCTCTTCTGTTTAACATCTACATGCTCCCACTGGCTCAGCTTATGGAAAACAAAAAAATATCTTACCACAATAAAGCAGACGACAAACACATTTACATAACCATATCACCAGGGGACTATGGTTCAATGCAATCACTGAGCAAGTGCATTGAGCAAATCAGCGATGGGATGCGCCAGGATTTTCTCAGATTAAAGAAAGACAAAACTGAAGTCATTGTTTTTGGAGCCAAGGAGGAACGACTAAAACTCAGCGCTCAGCTTCGATCGGTAATGATCAAAAGCACAAACCAAGCCAGAAATCTTGGTCGAGTCGATGACCTGGACCTAAATTTTATCGCCACATTTAAACCATTACAGAGTCAGTCACCATCACTGCAAGAACATATCAAGGATTAGAGGACCTATGTCCTTTTTGACATAAGAGTTGTTTTTTTTTTTCAATTTTTAAAAACTCGTCCACGCATTAATCTTCAGCAGACTCGACTACTGTGACGGTGTCTTTACAGGTCTCCCTAAAAGATGGATCACAGAGCTGCAGCCGATTCAGAACGCTGCTGCTCCAGTCCTCACTAAGACCAAGAAAGTGGCTCATATCGCTCCAGTTCTCAGATCTTTATGTTAGGGTCGCACAGCCGGCAACAGGGTGTGTCGCTGGCGTTTGTGGGCGTGTCGGCTCAAAATCGACTGGCTGTTGTGTGCGCACCAAACATTTCAAATCGTTCTCCTTTTCCGTATTTAATATACATAATAAAGATAGATGGATCGGGTCGGGTCTACTTATTTTTTATTAAAATGGTGTAGTTTGTTTACTTAGCAAAACAAATGACCAAAATAATCTTGCCATCCGTCCCTGAAAATTAAGAATTGTCCTTGTTGACGAAACATAAAATGACGTGTTCCTTATTTTATCGATAGTTTAAGTGACGTTTTTCATTTAAAATAACCGGAACAATGCAGTGGTCCGAGCGTCCATTTTCCAAGGATCAATGCCATTGAGAGCGTGTCTTTCCTCCTATTGGCTGTCGCCCGGCACTCAGCACTGCTGATTTGCATAAAGTTGAAACCTGCTCAGCTTTCTTTGTTGCCATGAAGCTGCCAGCTTGTCTCCGGTCGGCACTCCGCCCCCCACAGCCGGATGAAGGCGAGCTCTGTTTGAAACGCATTGCAGCCTGTCGCTTTGGAGCCCGTCGCTTTGCAGCCCATTGCTTTGCAGCCCATTGCTTTGCAGCGTCCCGTCGCCCGCAGTGTGACCGTACCGTTGCCCGGGCTTCCTGTCCGTCAAAGAACTGATTACAAAATACTACTGTTGGTTTATAAATGGTTTCGGGCCAAAATACATTTGTGATCTTCTTCTGCGTTATGAAGCATCCAGAGCTCTCAGGTCGTCTGGGATAGCTCTGCGTTCTGTCCCCAGAGTCAAAACTAAACATGGAGGAGCAGCGTTGGGTTTTTATGCACCACATATCTGGAACAAACTCCCAGAAAACTGCAGCTCTGCTGCAACTCTCCCCTCTTTTAAATCAAGACTGAAGACTTTTCTGTTTGCCGCAGCCTTTTATGAAACCTAATTTGCTTTTGATTCATTTCTTGCACTGTAACTTTTATGACTTGATTTTACGCATCCTACGTACTAAATTTTTTTTACTTGATGCATTCTATGTCCAAAAATAATGTGTTTCTTTTGCACTTTGAATGCTTTTGCTGTTTTATGTGAAGCACTTTGAATTGCCTTGTTGTCGTTGTTGAAACGTGTGAGTTGAGTTGTTGAAATATGCTATATAAATAAACTTGTCTTGCCTTCCAACATACATGACACATATTAGTAAAAATAAAATCCTATAGTGATTCAAACAGTATCCCTTTATCATCTTCATTTAGTGCAAGTAACAATAACAATTACGAATAATTACAATAACCACATTTCTGGCAGCTGAGCGTGGAGTGTGGATTTCAAAGCGGAATACATTACTTTCCACCTGCAGGCTAATTGAGCGACTTAGCACACAAGCAGATATTTGTTTCTCCGTTCAGGCGCCGCTCAGCCAGCGAGTTGGATCCGAGTAGCGTCTGGGCACGCTGCCACCGTCCCGCTGGGCTCACTTATTAGGACGCAGCGGGGCCACTGGGTGTGAGGGGACATGGGACGGGGGCCAGAGTGTCTCCTGTCCTCCCGTGGACTGGAGCAGGCAGTGGTGGTGGTGATGGCGGTGGAGCTTTTTGGGATGCTTGTACCCCAGCTCCGAAGTTAGGGTGGAGGTTTGGGAGGATGGAGGAGGGGAGTGCGACCGCCCTGCAAGTTTATTTAGGGCCAGTTACACAAAACAAGCAGGCTCCCCGACTTTCCCAGAGGCTCTCTCGGCCCCTCGCTCTCTCACTAACACGCACACACACACACACACACACACACACACACACACACACACACACACACACACACACACACACACACACACACACACACACACACACACACACACACACACACACACACACACACACACACACACACACACACACACACACATACACATATACACTCATCACAATGATATGCTTCAATAACTGCAGCAGACACACAGACACACACACACACACCCTTATTATTATTGTTGTTGTTGTGTATTCAAAGTGAAGTGTTTCCTGTGAACAAAATGTGCTTTATAAATAAAGTTTGCCTTTTAAATAAAGAGTCATTTTACCAAGAACAATTGTAAATGTACTGCAAACGTTCCATTGAGCAAAACACACATGGGCAGGACCCATTCATAGTACATCTTCAAGGGCGAGGTCATTTTTGTGTTTAGTCCTGAACATCCATGCACACACACACACACACACACACACACACACACACACACACACACTGACAGGCATTTCAAAGTGCATGCCGCAGGCGTGGCAGGGAGCTCAGCAGTCCCAGCCCCGGGGCCTGTTGTGCGGTGTCTCCTTCTCCGTCATCTTATCATGACCACCGTACTCAATCCGCTGCTGTGTTGGTGCCCAAAACGCTCTCGCTTGGGGCCCTGAACGCTCTCCAATGCTCCTCTTATCGCAGGCTGCAGCACCCCAGCACGCCGCAGCACCCCAGCACGCCGCCGCAGTTACCTGTGAGCTTTAAAGCGTGCAAAGACAAGGGAGAATCACCCGAGCTCTGTTTCATGAGCAAAGAAAGCAATGTGCTAATGTGTGAAACCGTAGACGCCTACAGTGTAAGTCAACAAAAATGAATGTGTGTGTGTGAACACGCGCCCGCACAAAGAAACGCCATGAGAGCGTTGGAGTGAAACAAACACCCTCTAAATAAACACAAACACACAGGCAGATGAAGCCCTGTGTCGCAACCGACCGTCGGTTGAGACACCGTGGGATCAGAGGTTGCGTTACTCCAGCGTTTTGCATGCTCAAACCCGGCCCCTGGGGTGTGAACCAGGGGCCGGGAGCCGCGCTTCCTGCGCCGCGCCGGCAACTAAATCGGCATTAGCGCCCGCGGTGTCGTCATCCTGCCTCCGCTGTCCCTCTGCGTGTAATGGTTCTAATGTGTCTGAGCCCTGGCATGCACAAATGATTAACTGGTGGCAAAGAGAACTGATCAAGGAGATAAAGCTTGGCACACAATAGCCTGAGCGCTACACGTGTACCTGCATATCCAGAGCTTGCACACGCAACGGAATAACTCATCTGGGCCTCTCGCTCCACTCGTATTCCCACACTGTTGACCGAGGCCGCGCTACGAAGGAAGGAAACATAGGAAATTGCCTGGAAATTATAATTGCATCAAGGATCATTTTTTGATGAGGTGTCAGAGCGGCTAATCAGGGAGATAAATGGGCAGATTGGTCTTTTGTTTTAAAATCCCCAATCCTGCATTGCTTAATGGCAATAAACAAGCGTTTCTTTCCATTCTACCGACGGCGCTCCCCACTGAAGACCACATGCAGCTGAGCTCAGTTCCCGACTGCGGTTGATAAGTGACCGCTACAGGAAAGCTGTAGCTGCTTTATCAGATGTGAAGGTGCCGTTGGCGATACAGTTATAGACTTGATTTTACTGCGTGTGTGTGTGTGTGTGTGTGTGTGTGTGTGTGTGTGTGTGTGTGTGTGTGTGTGTGTGTGTGTGTGTGTGTGTGTGTTTGGGTGTGTGTGTGCATGCGTATATGTGTACACGTGTGTGTGTGTGTGTGTGTGTGTGTGTGTGTGTGTGTGTGTGTGTGTGTGTGTGTGTGTGTGTGTGTGTGTGTGTGTGTGTGTGTGTGTGTGTGTGTGTGTGGGTGCACGCAGGCAAATATGTTGCTCACCCAGATTCAGGCCCGTTTCACAGCTGAAAAATGACTCTCTATTTAGCTCTATTTGGGTTGTTTGATCAGTGGGAGGAACTGCGGTGAGTTTGGGGAGCCCTCAACTTTTTGCAGCACAAAGAGGGTTTAATTCCTTGCTCAAAGGCTGCTCGGCTGGACATTGAAGGATGAGCGAGTGATAATCATTCACATTGATGACATCTAAACAGCACATTCACTTGTTGGCTTAATTTGTGCCGTGCATGCAATTTCCACACGCACACACGCACACACATGCACACACACACACACACACACACACACACAAAAGCCCAGGAGGTGGTTTTGTGGGACATCCCGTTCCAGTGGGTTTAGAGGTTTTGTTATGTTTGAACCTAGTTAAGTGGATTAGTTGCATTGCCCCCGTGGACAGGCCTTCTGTGGCGGCCAAAACAAACTGTGCACACTGTGACAGAGTCGTAGCCACAACACACATTCCCTGCAGGATGTGGATGCATGGCACCGCCAGCAGTCTGCTAGAACCGTTTTATCAGCATGTTACAGTAAACGGCCAGGCCCTCCCGTTCCAAGTAACATGGATTCAAGTATGCCACAATCTATTAATGTCCCGTAAAAAAATGGGGGAGTTATTGGATGGGCAAAAACACCATTTCAATAGAAAACAAATGAACAGAAATTTGACTGAAAACTATCGTTGTCATATCCTGCAAGTGGTGCGAGTGGTGCAGGAGACCTTGAGGTCAGAGGTCGTCTGCTGGAGAACCAGAGCCCTGCGGAGAGGAGGTGGGATGTGCGCTGGCAGCCGAGGCGCCACAACCGGGGGAAACCGTGGAAGCAATCAGTCAGACAGACAGGACTGAAGGGAGAGGCCCGTCGCCTCATTCCTGAAATCACAACATTTCTCGTATTTTCACACATTTTTTGTATGCAATCGCAATTTTAACAATTACGCTAAATGCTCACGACATCGCCGATGAATGCTGAGCCGGACAGAAAAAAAAAAAAAGGGAAACACACCCGCGCTGGCTGTGCACAGCTCAGGGGAAAGCCTTCCGCTGTGGCAGAGGGAAGTGCATACGTTAAATGAAATACAGCCACACCCGAAACAACCTCACACAGACGGTAAAGAGAAGAGAAGGAGATTAGGTTATAAAAGCAGATCATCCACAGAATACATTGCTTTACAGTATAACCAAGATTCCTTATCATTTGCAGCCACAGTATGTTGCCTAGATGCATTCACACTGAAAGCTTAGTCCAAACATATAGTTATAAAGTTGGGTGTTATGTAGTTAAACTCTGAGTTGAAGCCAGCAGTCTGCGGTGCACAGCGTAGCGTGCTTCCTATAAACGACCAGTGATTGTTTTGATAGAAAGGGTGACCCGGGTGGGTGGAGGTGGGGGTGCAGGGGGTGTGGGTGGGGGCTGACCAGTATCTTTCTGTACACAGCCAGGCGACCCCTGGCACGGCCCGAGCAAACACAGTCTGCACGCAACGCTGGCACTGTGGCATAATGATTAACCCTCGATGTGCCGCGGACGCGGGAGGACTGCAGGAGCCGGTGGGAGGGGGTCATTTGTTCCATGCATGATTTGTTTTGTGTCAAGCATATCCATATCTCCTTTCAAGCCATGTGGACCTTTTTTTTTTTTTTTTTTTTCCAAACATACGTTTTGTGTGTGTGCGCGCGCGCATGCGCGTGCGTGTGTGTGTGTGTGTGTGAGAGTGTGTGTGTGTGTGCTCTTTCCCCCCTCACCCCACCCCATGGTATGCTATGATACCTTCGTGCCCGAATAGAGAGAGGTGACAGAAAGATGGATGACCGAGATAATTCCGCACGCAACTATTGTTATTGCTGCGGAGGGCCAATCCTGCGGCTTGCATAAGGGTTAGGGGGGGTGGGTCGGGTGGGGGTGGGGGTGGTGTGTGGGAGGAGTGGAGTGGGGCGCCATTAGCTCAGTTACTAATCTTGTGTTCACGCCTGGTCAGGAGGGGAAGGTGATACAATTGCCCCCACCCACCCAATAACACCGCCCCCACCCTGACCCCCACCCGCTCCCTTCCTCCCTCCCTCCCTCCGTGCAACCAGCCTTGCCGTGCGCGCGGCTGCAGCAACGTGTTGATCAGTGTAACTTTGTGCCTGATGCAACATTGCGTGTGACGGGGCGATAGCGCTGCCTGTCCTTGCCTTCGCGTTGACCCCGGTGACCCTGTTATCTATCGATTCTCACGCTCGGGTTTGACCCCGAGCCTCCACATCCCTGCGACCCCGTCTCACACGGGCTGGATACCTGCCGGGGTCTTGAACCAACCACCGAAACGTAGACGTTATATTCGTTTTCAGACATATTTTTCTGGTTTTGTTCCCTTTTTTTTTTTTTGCACAACAATGAAGCTTAGTCCTGAGCCGTCCCGTTGACTTGTTCTTACACCAAGAAAGTTAATATGTCTGAGAAGAAGTTAGAGGAGAAGTTAAAGGTTAGGAACCATTGTTTTTTTCTTTGTCTCGCTGGATCTCTTCGGAGCCAGAGTGTCGTAGGTGGTAATGTTGTTTAAAGTTAAATTGTGGACATGTCAGCCTATAGATGTATTTCAACTTTTAGCATTGAAAAAAGACGCTGATCTGTGCCGTGTGCAGGGGAGGGGAAGGGCGGGGCGTTCCTGTCCTTGTCTCAGGTCTAAGTGCACTTTTTAGATCGACAAACGAAAAATGTTCATAATAAAGTTTTCCCCTCTTGCCCTTCCATCTAGGAAATGCCGGTTTGGCAGTTTAACCTCTTGTCCTGGAAAAATGGATTTAAGTACTTGTTTCTTCCTCCCAATGTATCTTAATTTTGAAATCCATGGTGCTGGAATAAAATTGTGGAATCACCTTGCATATCATTAGAAGGCAAGGCAAGTTTATTTGTATATATATTTCAACAAGGCAATTCAAAGTGCTTTACATAAAACATCAAAAGCATAAGACAAAGTGCAAAGAAACACATAATCAAGTAAGAAAATAGAATACATAGAATGCATAATAGTTACAGTTACAGTACACTTTTGTACTCATTGTTAACAATTATTTCACCTATTCCCCAAAAAACATACAAAGAAAAATATATTTTGATGTACGGAGGTACTCACATACAGAGAGAACAGAACAATATTAATGAGGGATTCATTCATCGGTTCTAATGGTGACAACTCACCAAATGGACGAATGCGCACAGTGTGGGAACAGTAAGTACAAATTAGTCCACATTCAATAGATAGTATAATATAATACAATATCACAATAGAAATAACCAGCCTTCCAGCATTGTCTGAATTCAGAAGGTGTGATGTGCAGTTGTTTACAGACATAAAATATGATGAAATGGCTGCTTACATGGGATTTGTATTGTCCATGAGAATTTGTATTATAATAATAATAATAATAACAACAACAACAATAATAATAATAATAATAATAATAATAACAATAACAATAACAATAACAATAACAATAACAATAACAATAACAATAATGATAATAATAATTATTATTATTATTATAAATACAAAAATATTTTTTTAATAAACAAACAAGCAAATAAACAAATAAATAAATACATTAATAAATCATTAGATTAAATAAAATAAATCATATATGCATTGTACTTTTCAACAGTGCACAAACACCACACTATACTAAAAAATAAATAAATAAAGTGTGGCTTGAAACATTTTTAAAATAGTTTTGATAAACTCCAGAGCTGTTTTTTTTTTTTTTTTTTTCTTATGCAAGCATTAACTCTATTCATAAGCATTTGGATCCCATATGTCTCTTTCATAATGCATTGACTGGGCTGTGGTGCAAATTTGCCTAAGGTCACAGGCAAAACATTCATGTGAGGTGTCATGACCTCCAGTCTAACATAATCCTATTAAGGTCGGACCCAGAGCTGCACACGCAAGCCCAGGAGCATGTTCACCGATGTCCTGCTGATCCAGGCGCTTGCTATTACCCTAGAAACAGCTCATAATCTAGATTGTTGAAATAGCTTCTCGTGAGGATTCCACTTTTCAGATCCACAAGGGCCACACAATATTTAATAATTTGGGGGAGAAATGTGGCATGAAGTGAAGTCAGTAATATTCTTCTGATTTGACAACGGCCTGGCAGTGGGCCAAGCCGCTATTCAAAGGAATGAACTATGTATCATACAAGAGAACATGCTCGCATTGCCTTTCAAGCTTATTTTCTTTCATGTTCTTTAATTTCCCCTTTATTCTACAAGGATTTGTCATTGAGATAAGCAACCTGATTTACAGGAGATGCCTGGCTAATGATTGACACCGCACTGTGTCAAATCAAATGTCGGCTCAGTTCCAAAACTATCAATATCATCAGTGATATATAATATATGGGATGTAAGTTATAAATGGCAAGTTAGTGAGTCTTTATAACTGTTGTATTCCACTGAGATTGTCTGACCCAGGGCTGCAGGAATCCAGTTCCAGCCTGCATTGTTAATCGTTTCTGTTTTTAGCATTAAAACGAGAAAAAAATAAAAATAAAACCCCAACTCATGATTCTACCAATCGAACAGCAATTCCAGTGAAACCAGCTGTAACACACACACACACACACACACACACACCCACACATGGGGAGGCACACCTGCTCTGATGGTGTGTGCGTGACAAACCCCTTCGTGCATATAGGCTGACTGCCTTCACAGTCATTAGCCTTGCTTTTATCTCCAAGAAAGGGATTCTTTAGGAGGGGTTTGGCTGTGGGCAAAACTCTGTTTTTTTTTTCTTTTTTTTTTTTTGGTTCTTCTCTTGCTGCGAAAAGCACACGAGTGCGGCGAAACAGGTGAAATAACTTGAGATCCTTCTTGGCATTGGTCCAGTGGTCTCTGGCTGGGGTCTCACCTCCACGCGCCCCGTGCAGTGTTTCCAGCGTTTGTCGGGGCTCGAGGTGCTGATCCAATGCTGTGGTCATTTTTGAGTCTGTTCTTCTTTGGCGTTTGTCAGACGTCCTGTTAAACATTCATCCATCACACCGAGACCTGAACACCACCTGCTGTCGCAGCCTGTCCGTCTTTGGTATAATATTCAGTAATATCTGATGATAAATCAGATGGGAAGTGTGGCGCCCCACTTATTCCCTAAGCCAGAAATTCTCAAACGTATTTATATCGAGCACACTCCATCTGATGTGCAATGGACCACGGACCCCATAGGATAAGCTGATGTCCCTGCCACCCCAATCTGAGAACATTCCTATTGTTGGATATGGTTCAGTCCAACTAGTCACATAGATAATGATGAAAAAACGAGCCAAACATTGTTGCACATTCTCAAATGGCACTAACATATGGCAAACAAAATAAAGATGAAGTTTAACTATATAGTAGACATTTTGCTGGGGACCCCTGGACCCCCCCCCCCCCCCTTGAAAACCACTGGCCTCCGCCAATTTCCCAAAACAAGGGTTATTATTGCAGTATGTATTGATTTAAATGTTTTGTTTTGTTTTATTGGTTTTATTGACGCTCCCTCAGAAATAGTTGGCTGCTCTTATTTCTGAGGGGGGGGCGGGGGTGACCGGTGGGAGTGTTTCCTATGCCATGCGTCTTATTCCTCTTATTCCTTTTTTGACACTTTTTCGGAAGCTACAGCGTGCTCAGTTCACTACCCGCCGTGGCTGCAGTGTGTCGCGGGGGGGGGGGTCTGAGCGCTTCTCCTCCTCCTTGCGTGTCCGCACACATCGCATGACTCCAAAGCCCCGGGACCGCCTGCGCGCGCACATAGGAGCCGGGACCGCGTGCGCCTCTGCCCCCGCGCCGCGCTTTGTTCCGCGGGTCTGAGACCCCCCGTGTCTCTTCCAGAGGCTGCAGCCCTTCGCGTGACTGACCCAGCAGATTTAGGAGCCCACCCCTGCGCGCGGCGGCTCCGCTTTCTCACGCGAACTGCGGGAGCGGAGACGCGCGCCCCTCGGACGGACGCGGGGGAGCGCGCGGAGCTCCGTTTGCGAGATATGAATGATGCAAATCAATCAAATCAATCAAATCAATCAAATCAATCAAATCAATCAAATCAATCAAAACAATCAAAACAATCAAAACAATCAAAACAATCAAATCAATCAAATTAATCAAATCAATCAAATCAATCAAAACGGTGGGGATGGTAGCTCAGGAGGTAGAGCTGGTGGTCTAGTGATCTAAAGGCTGCTGGTTGGATCCCAGGCTCCTCCTGCTAGCATGCTGTAGTGTCCTTGAGCAAGACACTTAACCCCTAATTGCTCCTGATGGCTGCGTCCGTCGGTGTTTGAACAATTGTAAGTCGCTTTGGATAAAAGCGTCTGCTAAATGACTAAATGTAATGTAATGTAATGTAAAACAATCAAAACAATCGTTATGCAACATTGGAATGCAACACCTGTATATGATCTAATTGCTGCTCAGAATTGTAATCACTATTGATATTTTTTTAAATTAAGGGTCCTTGGTCATTATTATTGTTATTATTATTATTATTATTATTATTATTATTATTATTATTATTATTATTATTATTTTCATTTCCTTCTTCTTCTTCTTCTTCTTCTTCTTCTTCTTCTTCTTCTTCTTATTATTATTATTATTATTATTATTATTATTATTATTGTTAGTAGTAAAAGTAGTAGTAGTAATGATTATAATAATTATTTATTTAATGCATTATTATTATTATTATCATCATTATGATGATGATGATGGTGAGGATTGTTATTATTATTTTTATTAGTAGTAGTATTATTATTTGTATTATTATTAATATAAATATTTATATTATGAATCATTTAATTCATTCATTCATTCATTCATTTCATTTAATAATTTAGCTGCAGGCAGCAATACATGCGGGCCAGCTTAGTCGTGTTAGATACGAATTACAGTTTTCCAAGTTCCCATAAAACACACCATCACTTCCACACTAATTCATCAGTTCGTGCTGTCGCTCGTCTTTCCTTCGGCATTCCTACTAAAACGAGTTTCCATTGAAAGCAGCATCATTGGCTCTCCCCAGAGCCCCAATCTGCACATATATAACAATTTGGATGATGACGTCACAAAGCGTCCTGTTCCACCACGTCCCCAAAATGAATTGTAACTAATCCAACCACTGTCTAATAATAGACCAATTGAATGTATTTCAATCAGACGTTGTTATTTTTGCAAAACAGAGCGGATTCATAACGGTGGAAAAATAGTTTTATTGAAAAGTTGGTGAAAAGATTTTGACAAAACAACAAAACAAAATATCCCAATATTTATAAAGATCGCTCGACATGTGATTTGTTTAGTACAAGATGTTTCGTTCAAACCATTCAAAATAAAATAAAAAAACAAATGGCACTGTTTTCCAAGTGGGAGAGGAAAGCGAGTGTGCACCTGCCCGCTGCAGTCTGCACCGCCAGAGTTTGGCTTTCTCACTTTGCGTGTTTGAAAATGGCAACTTCGCATAAGATTCGGGGGGCCTCATGAGACCCCGTGGCGCAATGAAAGTGATGAAAGACCCCATGAATGGAAGATCCCAGGTGGGGGCTCCGGTGTACATATACTTTTTTGCCTGAATATATATATATATATATATATATAAATACTGGACTCCATTTACTCTACCAATTCGGTAATATATATAAGGGACTCTATCGGCATAAATTTAAAATGAAAGTTGTAGTCAAATATCCAGTATAAAATCCTTTATTTTCTTCACAATATATGGAGAGGGGTCTGTTTCTTATAGTTCACAACCTATACGCCTGACTTAAAACAGTACTATGGAACTTTTGGCGCCCCTAGAGTTTCTGAGTGTGATTGCACTTTTACTCCACTGTCGTAAAACTCGACAGTCCTGTAAAAAAATTTGTGATTTTACCGGACAAATTTGAACCTAATTGTCACGTTTGACCATTGTCAATTGGTCATGTTTTTAATAACAGTCTATGTTACAAATGCAGATATAATGAACACAAGGCTACAGCGCCCCTTCAGCGAGCACTCAGTCCACGGCTCCCCCGGAGCCGCTCTCCCTGCGGCTCTGGGGGACCCTGTGGGGCCAGAGGGCGCGGGGAGGCACGGGGCTCCCTGCTATTGGCGAAGGTACCAGATGTGCTCGGCCTGGCAGATCGGCTCACACCCGTGAGTCAGAGGGTGAAACAAACCCTGTGGCGCAACAAGAGTGTGGTGCGGGTGGCGGCCGCACCACACTGGGGGGGGGGGTGGAGCGGCGTTTTGTATGAGCGTTATTACTGGACGGTTTGACCGGCTTAGTTTATAATGTATGTATGTATTTTATATCATAATTATTTCTTATCAATTTTACCAGGCAAAAAAACAGTAATTGCCCGAGCCAAACATCAAGGAAGTGACGTGGTGCCGTGAAGCGTAAAACACTTTTCACGCGGTTTCGTACCCAAACACAGAAGTTACATAGTGCAAGAGCAGGCGATGGGAATGAAGGAGGTGCCATTCTCCAGAACACAAGTCAGTGTACCATCAAAATGATTTTGAGACGGTTATGTTGAGGTAAAAAAAAAAAAAAAAAAAAGTTACGCAGCCTCGCTTCAAGTTACGGAGGATGGAAACAGAAATATATCCCTTATTTTATATTAAATTAAGGCAATTTAACAAGACAGTACAGAAAAACCTATAAACGACTGATAGTTTGGTAATAATATCACATGGCTGGGTGAAAGGTTTCAGATTCCTGGAGTTCCCAGTTAAAGGGGTCACTTTAAAGGGTCCCACGTGTTAGGTGGAAATCCCGGAATTCCACTCGGTTACGGCGGTATCTTTCT
The DNA here is from genome assembly GCF_960531495.2 of Zeus faber. Lineage (NCBI taxonomy): Eukaryota > Metazoa > Chordata > Actinopteri > Zeiformes > Zeidae > Zeus > Zeus faber. The sequence continues at coordinate 8,050,786 of NC_137190.1, read as the reverse complement.
TCTCTCTGAGGCTTGCCTCTGTCTGATCAAATTGATTGGTTGTTGTTGGTGTTTTCTTGGTCACTTGAGGGGGTGGAGATATCCCCCCCGCGGGTGACGTTATTCTTTGTGGTTGTTAATCCAAAACCACAGTTTAAGGAGCCCAACTTGCTACGCTGCTTCATCACATTCACCGAGGCTGCCTCTCACTTCGTGCCCCATCAGTGAGTTCTTGCTTGGGAAAGGCGGACCCCGCCACCGACCATGGAGCCAGCATATAGGGCCCGCGAAGTTTGATATTTACATTTACATTTAGCAGACGCTTTTATCCAAAGCGACTTACAATTATTCAAACACCGACGGACGCAGCCATCAGGAGCAATGAGGGGTTAAGTGTCTTGCTCAAGGACACTACAGCATGCTAGCAGGAGGAGCCTGGGATCAAACCAGCAACCTTTAGATTACAAGACGACCAGCTCTACCTCCTGAGCTACCCCTTGACGGTTGCTATGGGTTGCTATGGACTCCCGTCACCATTTTTTGGAGGGTCACTTCCATCCAGTTGCACCGGGAAGCAGCTAAAATATGGGGGGGGGGGCGTTCACAGTCAACGCGGGTGATTCCCCCAAACACGGCGGCCTGCTCCAGCCATGTGGCGTCAGCGTCCCGGGCTCTCATCGAGGAGCACATGCATTGAAATGTCGGCTTCTCATAAAGTACCAGCTAAACAAAGTATCACACACAGCATTCTTATTTTTCTTTCCCCCCAACAAAATAATCTCACGGATTTCTACTTTAATTCTGGGTTCTGGAGTTTATTCGCGGGTCACATGTCAGTCAGACCGAGTTTATTGTGATTCACGGGGGGGGGGGTTATTCCAAAAAAAAAGAGCACCATGTGCGGTGCGCAGACTCTCCCCCCCCCCAACAGTAGCCCATATGAACTCCTCTCCCCTCGGTTCTCCAGCAGTGCTGACAGGGAACTCCCCCACCGCACGCACACACGCACGCACGCACGCGAATCCACGCAGCGTGGGGAGGGGAGGGGAGGGGGGAGGAAGGGGGGGGGGGGGGGGAATCAGCGCTCTCACGCAACTGGTCAATCTTTAACCGAAGACCAACAGGTACCAGCACGCCATGCATGCAACAGCTCCCCGAACCTGCATCAAACTGCCCTGTGCTGTCTCAGTGCATTGCATTCACTCCGACTCTGATAGGAGGTAAAAAAGAAAAAGAAAAAAAGAAAAATAATTATTATAATTATATATATATAAATATACTTCCAGTTTTCATTTGTTTTTATTGCTTTTCACTTTCGCTTATTTTTTCTTTCATTTAATATCTGCGCAAATGTGCATTATGATAACATGGGATGTTTGGTTCTTTTTAATCACTGTTTCAGACACTTGAGTGTGTTTGGTAGGTGATTGTGACGCTTAATGTTTGTTTTTAGGTAACCGGAAAAAAAATAAAAATAGTAAATGATTTTGATATCTAGAATATAATTTGCAACGTATGTGTTGTTTTCCAACACATTTTATGCCGCACAAACCCATTTGAGTAAAACAACAAAAAAAAGGTTAATAAATAAAAAGTCATATATTTTCTCAATTTTACATTATACAGACATTTTATATATAACCAAAACTCTTAATTAAGCAGATATGCCGTTTGGATTTGCACCCTACAAATTACGTGTAACATAACAAGTTGACCGCTTGACATAAAAACCCTAAAGTATATAAGCCTATACTTTCTTTTTTTTAATATTCGCTTTTATTCGATTTCGCGATAAAACCGAAATCACGAACTGTTGCTGCGCGTGCACATGTCCTGAAATCCGGCATCGTTCGTGCGACCGAACTCGCTTATTCAATGATCCTACTTCAAATAAACCACCTCAAAATAAACTTTATTCACGTCTCCGCACTTCTCTGTGGGACTGCCCCGAGCGCCGGGGAGAGCGAGACAGAGAGAGAGAGGGGGGGGGGGAGCGAGAGAAAGGTAGAGAGAGCGAGAGGGAGTGGGAGGGAGGAAGGGAGGGAGAGAGATAGAGAGGGAGGGAGGGAGGCAGGGGGGGAGAGGGGGAGAGGCAGAGAGAGAGGTAAAGAGAGAGAGGGAGAGAGAGAGGGAGAGAGAGAGAGAGAGAAATTACGTCATGAACAACAACCAATGAAGCCATGCAGAGCACTATAAAGCTGGTGCCCATTCTCCCTGAGGAAACAGTGACAACAGCACAATAACAATAAGTGTGATTGTCCTGAAGAGCTCCTTTGATCGCGACCGATCACCTTTGCTCCGTCTCGAAGGTAAGAAGGACTCACTCAAAACTTAAGTCTGGAGATAATTATTTCATACAAAAGACTGGATTGCATGAAATGCATCAAAATGTGTGCAAATAAATAATATATCAATGATATGTTTCTATAAAAAAAAATTCTGTACACTTGCACTTTTTTTAAATATATTTTAAACATTTATCTTAATCCACATGTGCTATTTGTGAGTATTTTAGCTGGAGGTGTGGCAGTTAAACTGTAAGTTCTTTATTTGGTATCAAGAACTTCATTAGTAGATGACTTGTAACACAGAAGTATTAAGTAAATAGCAAAGTTGTTTTGCTGTCTTGAATAGTTTACCCTGCTTATGGACACATTTCACGAGGGTTGAATCAATTTCTATACCATTTTAACGTCCATGTTTTGTTTTGTGTTTGTGTTTATTTCAAGGTGGTGTTGAATCTAGCAAAGTCGTCAACATGGTCCTAATGATACTGCCCTTCATCGGCTCCGTGTCCGTGTCGGAGAGCTTGCTGGCCATGATCACGCTGTGTCTGGTCTACATGTTCCTCAAGTTTCTCCACCCTGACATTCCCCAGGGGCTGCGGCGGCTCCCGGGACCCAAGCCCATGCCCATCATTGGGAATGTTCTGGAAGTGGGCAGCAAACCGTACCTGAGCCTCACCGCCATGGGCCGCCGCTACGGCCCGGTCTACCAGATCCAGATCGGGATGCGTCCCGTGGTTGTGCTGAGCAGCATCGAAGTCCTGCGGCAGGCTCTCATCAAGCAAGGGGACGACTTCGCCGGCCGTCCGGACCTGTACAGCTTCCAGTTCGTCAACGACGGCAAGAGTCTGGCCTTCAGTGCGGACAAGGCCGGCGTGTGGCGGGCCCGCCGCAAGCTGGCCATGAGCGCTCTGCGTTCCTTCTCCACCCTGGACGGCACGACCCCAGAGTACTCCTGTGTCCTGGAGGAGCACATCAGCAGAGAGGCCGATTACCTCATCGCACAGCTGACCCGTGCCATGGAGGCAGACGGCGGCTTCGACCCCTTCCGCCATATCGTCATGTCCGTTGCGAACGTCATCTGTGGAATGTGTTTCGGAAGGCTCTACAACCACGACGACGAGGAGTTGCTCAGCCTCGTGAACCTCAGTGATGAGTTTGGCAAAGTGGTGGGCAGCGGCAACCCCGCAGACTTCATGCCCATTCTGCAGTTCCTGCCCAGTAGTACCATGAAGAACTTTGTGGACATCAACAACAGGTTCACCGCATTTGTGAAGAACATTGTCACCAATCACTACTCCACTTACAACAAGGTACGAGGGTGATTTATGAAATCCTAGCATGTTTGGTAAAAAGATGGAATCCCCCTTTTGCCTCCTTTTTTCCGAATCTTGAGGGTGACGTTGAGATTGAGGTCTGTCTGCTGCTTATCTTTTTAGGATAAAATTCGCGACATCACTGACTCCCTCATCAATCACTGTGAGGACAGAAAGTTGGATGAGAACTGCAACCTCGAGATGTCGGATGAGAAGGTTGTAGGGATTGTCAACGACCTGTTTGGGGCTGGTGAGTAAAGCTTCCTAGAGCTGTGAGTCAATGCAAGTAACCAGAATATGAAATGGACAACTTTTCGCAACCGCTTTTTCAATTTCTCTCCCAGGTTTTGACACCATATCCACTGCCCTGTCCTGGTGTGTGATGTACTTGGTAGCTTACCCAGAGACCCAGGAGCGGCTGTACCAAGAAATGAGTAAGTTCAAAGCAAGCCATACAGTCATTTTGACCTCTTTTCATGAGTTGTTTGAATGTTAAGCGCAAATGTTTGGGTACTCTGAGCAAACTATATGCCTGATGGATTCCTTGATCGACGCTCGACGTGGCGGGCTACTTCGCAGAATTGTTTTTAATTTCCGTCCTACATTATTTCAGTTCAGCAAATTCTACAGATGTGTTGGATGAAGTCATGGTTTCATTTATCTGCGGAAGCCTGTCATAAAAATAATGTTTAGTCATCAAAATGAATCTTGAGTCGGAGAAACGACTCATTAAGCCAATGAACGTTGAAAAATCCAAGCCCATTCCCAGTTTAATCGCCTATTGTCTTATTTCTGTTTTGTTTTCTGCCAGATGACAAAGTGGGAATGGAACGCTCTCCTCGCCTGTCCGATAGAGCAAACTTACCATTTCTGGAGGCATTCATTTTCGAGATATTCCGTCACTCTTCATTCCTGCCATTCACAATCCCCCACTGGTGAGTTTTATCTGCAGTAGAAACACATCTGATGTGGTTGCTGCTTTGATCTTAAAAGCCTTATATGACTTTGAGTGCATACATTTTTAGCATGGATGGGTGTCAAAAGGCTTGCTGAAATCAAAGAGTAAACCTTGGCAGCGTTGTTGCCCCGCTTTGCCCCTTTGAGCTACACCCAGAACGGAGCCCCTAAGCCTTGCATTGTTAGTGCCATGCTCACCCCATTCAGCTGTTCCAGGAATGAAGCACCTATCCCTCACATTGTCAGACCCATGCCTTACCAAATGGGGTGCACATCATCACACACAGATAGATGAACGACAGCGGAACTTTCAAAAGCACAGGGGCCTATGTGATAAACAAACATGCCATACAACTTAAATATCGAATGGTCTCTCACTTTTTAGCGCCACAAGAGACACGTCTCTAAACGGCTACTTCATCCCCAAAGACACATGTGTCTTCATCAACCAGTGGCAGATCAACCACGATCCGTGAGTGTGAACACTACAACACGCCGTGTGATTATCACACTGGCATACTCTTGTGTTTCTGTAACCTTTTCCTCACTGCTTACCTGGTTCCTCATCTTCTTTGCCTTGCAGAGAGTTGTGGAAAGACCCGTCCACCTTCAACCCGGACCGTTTTATGAGTGCCGACGGCATAGAGCTTGACAAAATGGAGGGGGAGAAGGTGATGATCTTTGGCATGGGCAAGCGACGCTGCATCGGCGAGGTCATTGCACGGAATGAAGTCTTCCTCTTCTTGGCGATCCTCATCCAGAGGCTGCGCTTCCTGGAGATGCCGGGAAAGCCACTCGACATGACCCCAGAGTACGGGCTCACCATGAAGCACAAGCGCTGCCAGCTGAGAGCCACTATCCGGCCCAGAAGTCAGGAGTGAAGCTAGGGACCTCTGCAGGCTTTACGTAGAGTCTGAGGCGAGCCTAAGTGCTGTTCAGATTGAGGCCAGTGTAACATGCATCTTTCTGTGAGGAAAGACACTGGACGCTGAATTTGATCGGCTGAGGGAATGGAATTGAAGCAATCATCTGTAGTCAGGTAACTGTGGATTGTCAGGCAACGAAGTGTTCGGATTTGCTTGAGAAAAGTCTTTGCCATCTTGTGCTGTTTTTCTTTTTTGTTTGCAAAAGTAATTTATTCCTACAAGAAGTTTGAGTTTCTCTGAAGTATCGGAGGGACAAGGTGCCAATCTGCCTTAAGTCCACTCTCATCCAGACTTTGCTGAATCACATCCCAGTGGCTCAGAGCTCAGTCCTAGATTCATTGTCGAGGCGCCAAAACAAACAACACTTCATTCTTGGCGAGGGGACTTGTCGTGGTTCCAGGTGATGTTGGATGTTTTAGCTGAAAAGGCGTATTTTGTACTTGCAGACAACAGTATGCCTCACATTCCCATTCAGGTGATTATTGGACAATAAAAAGCTGAACTGAACTGATCTTCTTCTAAGCTATTTTCTTTTATGTAATTTTTTTGTGTATGTACACTGAAGCTATATTTGTATCCCAAAATGTGATTTTGAGTGTATATCAAACAATTGTATTTTTCAAGTCTTCAAGTGCCGAACATTTGTATATATTTGAGGTGAAATAGATTCTGCTCAGTTATATAAATTCACAGGCTAACCAAAAGAGATTTAATGGTTATTTGAACATATTATAAAACAATTTTATATTGCTTATCTCTTGTGTAGTAAAGATTTTGTAACATGTACAGTGATCTTTTTTTTAAATCTGTTGAAAATAAATGTAATTCAGATAATCTTGCATCTTGTGTTTTCTTCATTTGATGAATTGAGGAATTGACGATTTGATGAACATCTACACACATACAGTACACAGTATAAATAAATATAATTAAATAAATAAATAAACATATATGTATATATATATATATATATATATATATATATATATATAAATAATAATTAATTTTTTTTAAATATATATCCACAATGAAGTGGAGTGTGACAAGGTTATATATATATATATATATATATATATATATATATATATATATATTTTTTTTTTTTTTTTTTTATTATTATTATTATTTTTTAATATATATATATATATATATTAAAAAAAAAAAAATATATATATATATATATATATTTCTCAAGTAACAATATAGATTATAGATTTTATATATATATATATATATATATATATATATATATATATATATATATATATTTATATATATATATATAACCTTGTCACGCTCCACTTCATTGAACTAGCCAGATTGGACCTGGAACTCAAGAAGTCATCATGACAAGAATCATTGTTTTCCCATTAAACCAGCCAACCAAATAGGTTATTTCATTTAAAACAGGCATTTAGAGCATATATGCCTGTGTATAGTTGAGTTTGGCATGACAAAAAAAAACTAATAAAAACAATCCTCCTGCTTCATTCTTTTGATAATATTAAGACATCTAATCAAAATCAACCTCAATTGGTATTTCCATTAGGTTTTTCAGCCTGGTAATAGTAGGTAGACTAAGGTACATAGTAGGACGACATCACTACACAGATACTATAGGTTAATGTGATACTGGATTGAAGTAGTGTGTAGTGTAGTTCAGTGTGCATGGAACTAATAAATGTGGGTAAGTCAGTTAGATGTCACAATAAATAACGAACAAAGCACAATCGGCCTCAGAGACAGAGGCGTCTCGAGGAGGATGATGTTTAGACTCTTATGAAGGTGCTAAATCAAGGCAAGGAGCAACAACCAGTCAATTTGCCATAACCCTCAAATTAAAAAAAGTTATTTTTAAGTTATTTCAAGAGTAGAGACAACCTATTCATATGTTTGTGACGTGCACGGTGATGCAGCTTTTTCCACGAACGGAAGTTATTTCAGTTTTCGGGGAGTTTCTGGACGTCATTTCAGGTGAAAAAAACCCCAATATTTCGCACAGTCATGGCTGTGCAGCAGCAGAATCCAAAATAGAATGATGATCAGCATGCAGAGAGGGAGATCTGGCACAGCGTATGGTGTAACAGTGTGTTGTATTGTCAGTAACACTCCTCGTCTCGGGGCCCGACGATGTGCCAAGTACAAGCCAGTTCCTCCACTTTTTCGCTCTTCCTCCACAATAGTAATACCGACCACAATTAACTATAGCAACTCATCATCAGCCCACATGACAGTGCTGGGGATCATGGGATTTGATAATTACGGTGTTTAGAAAGTTGTTCATTTAAAGGCGCACTTTGTCAGATTCTCCAGCTGTTTACACACAGCGTGAACGACCTTAAACCACCTTGAGCTAAGCACGATGATGATGATTCACATGAATAATGATAAATAGGGAGGGCGTCCTGTGGTTTCTTCACAACTGTCACTCATTCTCACCAAAGTAAAACGAGCACTGACAGATGGTAGATAGGTTGCGAGCGGATTGCTGATTGGACTCGAGGGTTCAGGCCTTGTGCGACCGCAGGGGATGATAAACTTCCAGATTTATTGCCGTTTTAACAGCTCGGAGGCGCAACAATAGCACGGTCGTACAGCGCTCCTTTAAACACGTCCCGTCGACTCCAAAATAGAGTGAGCAATGTAAGCGATCGGGACTCAAACCTCAACCCCCGCACGCAATCTCGACCTCCCACAGGCTGACGACATTGTCGACAAAATTCCTTCCACAGTAAATAATAAGATAAGATTCATTCCGCCCCCTTAATATGCAGTCGGTGAGTAATGGGATTGGAAATCACAAAGTGTCGATGGCCCTTTGATGAGATTGTAGATCATGGCCGGCCAACGATCTCCTCAGCCTCCTCCATGTGATCACCGGGTGTCATGACACTTTGCTGCATGTACGTATGACCGTATTGTATACGTACGTGTCGAATAATCCCTCGAATCTTGAACCTTGAAATTAGAACACGGCGACCCCACACTGAGCGCGGCGGTTCAGTTGAGCTCAGCTACGTCTGGAGGCCTGTCGTGAGAGCGCGCTGCTCGTCTCCAGGATGACTAAGCCTTTGGGAAGGGATGAGGGCGATGAGGTCAGCGGAGCTCTAGACCTTTGGACGTAAGGACGCAACACTGATGCACTTCCTCCGCCACCCTTGTGCCGTTATCTCCGCATTTCCTTTTTCTCGTGATACCGTCACCCCGTTTGTTTTATTTTCTTTTCTTTTCGTTTTTTTTTTTTGTTGTTTTTTCTCCGATGTTGCGATAAAATATTTTTGTTGCGGGTGAGGGTTAGGGTGCTTTGCCCTCGTCTCGTTTGTTTCCAGGATGTTTCTTTTCGCCACTTTGACTTCCTCCTTTCACATAGCGTGCTAAAGCCCCGTACCAAAGTTCCTCTTTACAATACGTGTGTGACTTGGATCAATAAACAACCGCCCTCCCTCGCTATAAGGAGGAGGTTTCGCAGAGCCCCCCGTTCTCCCTCTCCATCTCCTCCCTCCTGCTCAGCACAGGAAACGCCCCCCACCCCGTCCCCACCTCCCCTACAGGAAGCCATGTTGTCCCACCATGCTCAGAAGGCCGAGGCGATATCAATTGTGAGAGCACTGTTTACCTTTGACTCTTTATTTTAATCTCCAGCGCTCAGGCCGGTGGCCAGGGAGCGAAGGCACAAATTGCCGTGGGGGGCAAAGTGCTGAGTGGCTCGCGCGGGGCCGACCCCTTCACACGCAACGCCACCGCTCCTGAGAAGCCTGCCAGCCCCCGGACGCAGGGGGGCCGCTGCGGTGGCAGTGGCGGTGGTGGCGGTGGTGGGGCCGGTCACCTTTTACGCAACGCTGCGGTCAATATCTGGTATTAATATTTCCTGGAGAGCGGCAGAAAAAAAAAAAAGAGAAAAACCGCCTGAAAAACGGAATAATTCATAGGTTTTCCTAAATCCGTCAAATGTTCTACGGACCCCGAATGGGCGTCAGTCTAGGGGCATTTGGAAAAGGAGAGCTTCCTCCCTTCCCTCACCCATGGAGTTATACACAAATTGGGGGTGAAAGAGAGATTCAGATTAATCAACTTTATTTATTTCATGTATTTATTTCAACCATCAAATATTCTTCAATTTTTCTTTAAGGCATCAAGGTTTTGAGACAAAACGTGATACTGAGGTGTACTTCATGTTCATATCCATACATACTTTATGTTCCCATTCACAACCCCAAGACACTTGATATACAGTTATTGTGGGACATTTCTAAGAATCTAATTTATCGATATACTGTATTAGATTGAAATGTATTTTTAATGAAAAAATATTCCTATGTAGTTAAATAGGTTTGAAATATATAAGAATTCCTATATAGTCCCTTTGGAGCTCCCTCCATGCTCTATCTGTGATACCATGAAAGTAAACAATCCAAGACCCTAATTCAGAGGAAACATTTTCCCGTGATGCATTGTGGAAACTCTGCACTTTGATCTCTGCACGCATAAATGTGAATGGCAACACGTGTAAATCGTCTCCCCCCCAATTTCAAATTTTGTCACACTCTCTAGTCGCTGTTATTGCGGGAAGAGTCGCGAGCCAAAAAAGGCTGACAACATCTGGACTCACTCCTTCACTTTCCCCAAATCGTTTTTTGTTTTTTTTCGGTGCCGGTCCAGACACTCCCGGGCCCAGCGGGCAGAATCCTCCTCCCTCGGCTCCGCCTCGGCCGGCCACCTTCCCGCTGGTGTGGAGGCGCGGTGGCTGGCTGAAGACGCTTCCCTCCTGTCACTGCTGCCGCCCCCCCATCCTCCCGACGCGACGGCGGCTCTCACGCTGTCGGAGGCGACCGCCGCTCCGGCTCCTTGCACCGCTCCCTCAAACGGTGCAGCAAGAGCATCCGTACGGTGCTGGAATAAGTGTTAGAATCCCATCCTCCATGGACGAAACAGATTGAGGGAATCGCGGATGGCCAAAATTTTTTTGGTGTGGTGATTCAATAATAATTGGGTCATTATATATTATTCAACGTCAAGGCAGCTGCACATTTTATGGCTTCCTAGTTTGCAATACTTTACTGCTAAAAAATGTATGCACAGACAAATATCGTTAAAGAGTTGCTCATTTCATTTATGCAGTAGGCCCAAAGTTTTATTTACCTCTTTTTACGTTTTTTATTTACCTGTGACAAAACGCATGAATGGGGTGTGCAACTTTCTTTATCTCCCGAGAGAGTTCCCTCCACGCCGCGGCTAACGTGACCGAAATTGAGCTTCCCTCGGCGTTTCTCAATAAATGTTATTCATTAGTCTGCTTGGCTTGGACGTCCGCCCGGCTCGATCATATCAATGATTCACTTCTTGTCAAACGCTTCCCGGCTAATAATGGCAATGTCAGCCAATCAAAATGGAGGCCCTGGCTTCCATCTCCGCATGTAAACACACATCGTCTCGTCACGCCCGGGGAGTCTGCGTCTGCCGCGTCCGTCGCTATTGCAGCCGCGTTTATTATGGGAAACGACGTCTTCGCCCTGAACCACCCCTGTCCCGGGCCGGAGGGTGGATCCCGGACGAGTCGGCGCTGCACCTTCATGGGTTTCTATGGGAAAGAATGGACCGATGCGGCGAACAAAACGTTCCCTCTGCTGTTGGAAGTCGACACCTTGTTGCCGCTGATGAGGGCATAATGAAGGCAAAAATTAAACGTGGCTGCACCGTGCCTGTCAAGGGAGGACGTAACGTCTCATTTAGCTGTAGCTGTGTATGTATAGTCCAGCACTGTGCCATCAGCCTCACTGAGCTGCCCCGCCGGGCGCTCGGAGGTCAAACCCCAGCTTGACGACCTTGAGCGCGGCGCCCGGACGGAAGACGCCGGCGTTTTCCTTTGACCTAAAGCTTCTCTCTCGATCGCTGGGAGTCCGACCGCGGTCATCGGCGTCGTCTTGGGCGCGTCGGCGGAGTCCGTCGTCACTCGGACTCCACGGGGCGGAGTGTGAGGCCCTTTGAGCGGATAAGTTCTACGCGGTGACACGGGGGACGGCGGCGTGCGATTGGCCGGCCCCTTTGTACGAGCGGCGGTGTACTGTGACCTGGCGACGCAGCGTCTTTCGTGAGAGGCTCCGGCAGCGTCGCTGTCACGCTGACGCTAGCGTGTGACTGTGCCTGCTTGTCTTCAGGTTTGCGTGAGAGCTCAGCGCGGTCGGGGTTGAGCGCCAGGTTTTTCCAGTTCAGGTTTTTTTGCTCCCATCCTTTTTTTTTTTTTTTTTTTTTTTGCGCAAACGCGTGGATGTAAACTTTGTCACCGAGGCGTAACGCGGTTGTCCTTCGTTAATGTGATTTATTTATTGCGTGGACGGCGTCTCCCTCACTGTGCGATGCCGAGGGGTTTGTTTGTCAGTGAGTGAGATTAAAGAATAACGCTGTGTTGTGGTAATATGAACCTGTATTTTACTGGGACAAGTTGGGTATGGATCACAGTGCAGTACCGGATTTATGTTCAGTGTGGTGGCACCGTCAGCATCAGAGAGACGGGTGACAGGTGATGGAGGCCAGGACACGTCCAGGCCCCAGGTCGTCCCCAAGCAAAACACTTGTAGTCATGAAATAATCTCTTATTCTTCTTCTTCTTCTTCTTCTTCTTATTATTATTATCTCTTGTTATTTTTGACAACAGTATCCAAGCCATTTGCTCGAAGGGCAATTGCAGCCATTTTCAACCTCATTTTCCTCAATCTTTTCCAGGCATAGCGATTTTCTCTGATCAAAATAGAGAACGGTGTTTTGTTTATAATTACAGACATCTAGCAATGCAGGAGGCTTGCGACAGATTTGAAAAGCACATGTTTGGGATGATTCAGAAACACCCTCCAGGGACGGGAGGCTGAACGCAGACATTAAGTGGCCTGTGAGGCACGTAAGAAGACCAATACAATCTGGCGTTTTCCCGGCGGGGCCGACGCACCTCGGGGCCGATATAATTTTCAATAAAAAAAAATGTTTAAAAAGATTGTCCAACGGCAGGGACAGCGGCCCATTGGTTCATTTTCTGTACCAACGCAGGGCTGGCCCAATCACATCTCTTACTACGCCCCTCCCCTCCGCCCTCTGTTTCTGGCGTCAGACGCCGCGGCTCGGCTGTTTTCTTTTGTTGTCCTTATAAAGGAGTGCGCAGATCTTAAACACACAACAACTTACGGCGGCATATTAACAGAATGAAACCATGTGTTGTCAGGTATGCACTTTTTTCTTTGCCCGCGCCAAAAGAAAAGTAACAAACGATAATGTGAAAATTAATACGAAACACACACACACACACACACACACACACACACACACAAACATACACACACACAAACATACACACACACTCACCGGCAACTCAATGATCACCCTCCTCATGAGCACGTAGCATTCGCACCCGATCAGAGTGATTTTTAACGGGGGGACTTTGTCAGCCACCCCACCCCTCGCTGGGCCGTCTGGGCCAAAAATGCCAGGGCCAATTTGTTTTTGTCCCAGTCCAGCCCTGCTAGACATTAACTAATGACATAATGCATTTATATATTCCATAAATTAGGAGGCAATCAATCAGTAATACGCCTTGTTTGTCACGGCTAGAGGCCCCTGATCTCTCGCTGTTACCGTAACATCGGCAGCCTGCTCCGCGGAGACAGGCGCTTTGCATTCCAGCCCCAAAATAGGCCTCAAGACAAAATCAAGAAATTGCCCCAGACATCAAAACAGTGTTGGTATTTTCAGCGAAGTCCATCGTTTTGCGATGGAGAGATAGGGAGGCTCAGGGGAAGAAAAGCGGGAGACACCGCCTCCCTGCAGCCTTCCTCTCTAATCACTCCTTCCTCATTTGCTTCATTTGACAGATTATTTTTGGGGGGTTTCCTGTTTTCCAAGTGATACACCAAATTGTTTCACAGTTTTGGCTATTGTTAAAAAGCTGAAAAGCCGAAAGCGCTGTAATGCCATGATTTTATTTGCATATCCAGAATCCCGCATCGTGCATGTTGCATATCCACAACTCTTAGTTTAAAGAGTTTAATTCCAGAGCTTTGATGTAAATCCACCTCGGGGATTAATAAAAAGTCTTGGGGGCCCATTGAAATTGAAATCTCCAAATAATCTCATTAGCTTAATATCTCTAAATACTTCATTTGTTTTCTTACAATGTCAAAATTCTCTGAAAGCGAAACATTACTTTATTTTCAGGACAAAGTCGATCTTCCTGCCATGCATCACCTTAGTGCACTGTAGATGAAAGGAGATCATTTAAAAAGCTTTTTAGTCCAAATCAGTATTGATCTTCTACTGAATGTAGAAGAAAAAATGCATTACTAGTGTCATTACTCACTGCTTACTCACCTAATTAATTCAGTTTTTCCTAGATTCCCAGAGGCTAGAGTTAATCACAGCTATTTATTTCTAAATTATTATTTTGAAATATCTTGTGTGTCATTTTTACCTACTGTGACTTTATTATAGAAACTTGCATTTTTTATGTAACACAACCAGACTGTGCACCAAGACGTGACTCTTTGTTCTGCAGTTGTTGTTGTTCAACCTTTTGTAAAAGAAAATAAATGTAATTATCATGTGCACTGATGATGATGATGATGATGATTTGGAATTCTCCCACCAACCGCTCTCAGCAGGGGTTCAGCAACGCTTTTCGTGATACGAGGGTGGGGTGAATGAAACAAATGGGGGGAGGTGAATGAAACAAATGAAGCCGATGTGGTGACGCCAGGCCAGGATACTGAAGTCTCCCATTGGCCAGAGAGCCGTCACCTCCTCCTGGTCCTTTTATTAAATTTAGCATGAAAGTGAACCTCGACCCCTCAGAGGAGGAGCCCGACTCTCCTTCAGCTCAACCAGTTATGAACAGACCAGGAGAAGCGAGTCCCCTCGCTGTACCGCATGTGGGCACGGCGGCTTCACCAGGAGGAGAATCACCCTATTACTGCCCTCTGCATTTGGCCCATTATAACGACCGTCGGAGCAGTGGGCCGCCGCGGCACGGTGCCTTGCTCGAGGGCATCGGCAGGAGTGTGACCTTTACATGCAAGCATGTCGTGGGGGTGGCAGGAAACTGGAGCACCTGGAGGAAACCCACGTCAACACGGGGAGGACATGCAGACGCTGCACGGAAAGGCCCGGGCAGGTCGGGCTCCAACCGAGAACCTTCTCGCTGTGAGGCACCGTGGCCCCAAATAAAGAACTTTTATGTTTGACCAGTTTGTTTTTAGGCCCTGGGCCTCTTCTCTTTGGAAGTTCTTCTATCTTGAATATATATGTACGAAATCCAGTGATTTGGAATCCCTCCAAAGACACCGCGAGCGCTTCTCCATTCAAGGTGTTTGTGATGGCTGCGGCGCTTGACAGTGGCACCGCCCACACCACCACCGCCGCCACCACCACCACCACCACCACCACCACCCCTGCCATGCGGAAGCGGGGCCGAGGCTCCTTCTCTTACCGGACTGGCCAATCCGCTTCCCAGGCCTGTCATCTTAATCCCCAGCCTGTGCACCCTGTAATTAGTGCGCCGCCCTGCAGCCTTTACATAAACAGCACCTCGCTGGTGCAGGAGCCAAGTGCAGCCATGCTGACCTGGAATCTGCGCCTGCGAACGTGCAAAGTCAACAATGCCAAACAGCGGAAGAGTGAAAGAACAACTCCGGCGCCCGTCGGCGCGGCCTGCGTCACCACAGCGCGGCGCAATTCAAACAGACCTGGAATCTGCGCGGGTCGCGTTTTTTTTTTGTTTGTTTTTTTAGCCCCCCTCCGTGGCACCCTTCTGGTGAGCTCGGTTCCCCGACCACCGTCCCTCTTTCCAACGGTGAGGCCGGGGCTCAAACCTCCCCAAAAAGAAAACGCGCCAAGCCGGGCCCTGCCGGCGGGCAGAGCGTAGGAATTTGCGGCACAACGAGCCACGTGGTTCCTCCTTCATTAACGTCTGTTTGCACGGTACGGGGGTGGTCCGTTCGGGAAAAGGGGAAGAAAGAGCCTTGCGTAACCCTGCGCGCAACCCCCGTCCTTTAGCGGTGCTTTTAATCACACATGGCCCGCATCCAGCCGGCGTGTATTGGTTTCAGCCCTGTCGTTTCCCCCTGTCATGCTTGAAGGATAGCTTCCAGCTCAGTTTATTTTAGTGGTGCTGCTGCTGCTGCCGCCGCCGCGTACCTCCAGCCACCCGGTCGAGCGAGTTTGAGTTGTTGCTTGCGTGTTGGTACCGAGCGGCGTTGAGGGTGTGCGTGCGTGTGTGTGTGTGTGTGTGTGAGAGAGAGAGAGAGAGAGAGGGGGGAGAGCGGAACAGAGACAAACACGGCACAGGTGGCGGTTCCCGACGCTAAGCCCGGGGAATTATTAACAAGCGCACCTCGCAGGAGGGTTCAAAGGCGCTCGGCGCACAGGGCCGCGCCGCCCACTTCCTCGCCGCCTCGCACCCGGGGCGGCCGCTCGCATGACAAGAGGCAGTTGACTTCTCCTGCGCTTATCGCTCGGGTGATTGGACAAGGATCGCTGCGTCCCGGATTTCTGAGTCGCGCCGTAACGTGCTGCCGCGTCTTTGTGCAGCGCCAATAAAAGAATAGTGGGAGGAGAGCGCCGGCTGCCAAAAGATAAGGCAGCATTGCAGTCAGGCACGGCATCAATCACTGTCTGTGTTTACATGAATCGCCTTGCGTGCCCTGCATGGTGTGTGTGCGTGTGTGTGTGTGTGTGTGTGCGTGTGTGTGTGCCAAACAAGCAGGTTGCACTTTAATATGTGTGTGCCATATTGTAACTTACCTGCCGTTTAGTGCCAATAAGTGTATACCAGCCACCCACCGGACACACGTGTGCGTGCGTGTGTGCGTGCGTGTGCGTGTGCGTGTGTGTGTGTGTGTGTATGTGCGTGCGTGCGTGCGTTTGCAGATCGGCGGGAATCCATTTGAGATTTACAGCCTCAAGCGGTTTGATTTATCGGAAGGAGCTCCCTCCGCTTGAGGGATGGAATTCGTCAGCTAGGAATTCAGAGGAATCGGGAAAAAAAAAAAAAATCTGCTTAGTTTATTGGCTCACGTGTAAATACGTGGTTAATATCTAATTATTGGTGAATAGAAAAGGCAATCAATCATTCCACGCCGAAATTAAAAAGCTCTGCATGCTGTGACCAAACCCATACTGTGTGGTCCAACCACTCTCTAACGAGTTTGTTTTGCGGCCCTCAGGGAGGCGCTACGGAGCTGCAGGACTAAGAATGAATTAGAAGAATATGTTCATTCCAGATGCAGCAACATCACTGAACTGCAAACACCAGCTCAACTTATCGCATACGAGCACCATGTTGCATTCTTGTGTTTTTATCAGTACATCTTGTAATTTATTGCATTTTATGGTGTTTTTTTTATTGTGTGTTTCATTGCCTTTTTAAAAACCCGTCCATAGGCTAATTTCAGCTTCCGTGGACAATAAAGTTACGTTCTATTCTATTTTAGTCTATTCTATATCTGAGTAATATAGTAGGCTAAATTTAAAATTGCTGTGCTGTATGTGTATGTGTCAGATGAGAGTGTGTATTTGTGGAAGAACATGACTCCATCCAAGCCTCTGGAGAAGTGAACAATGTGGTCACGGAAGCCAGGAAGTTGGGTGTGAATTAATTTAAGTTCTTTATCACCGATCGGGAATGTTTAGGAAATACCAAAAAAAAAAAAAAAAAAAAAAAAAAATCTCTTGGTCTATGCCATATATGGCTGCATTGGTCGCTCTCAAATAAATGGCGTGTGAATAAGTTACCACAGGACCGCAGTTGGATGCAAGGCTTCTGTTTGACCCTTGAGAAGTTTAGAAAGTTGATGACATTCCATTATATCGTCCCTCTGTTGAAGCGGCGATTCCCCAGCAGCAGCAGAGATACAAAATAAAAAAGAACACGAGTCAAGCCTTACCAAAGGAAAGAAAAACAGATGCTAGATATAGGAATTTAACTGCATGAAGGCAAAACTTTGCAGCTAATGCGGATCGATGTCATCTTGCAATGTAATGTAGTCTTTCACGAGCCGGTGATCTATGTTGAGCATTTCTTCTGCGCTGAACCCTGGCTCGTAAAACTACGACTGAATGCCGCGCCAAAACATTTATGACATTATTTTGAAAAAGTCATTCAAAATGGCTTTTGCGTAGTCAGCAAATGTCCGCAAATAGGGGAGTTGTTTTTTCAAAAGAACAGCAAGCTTATCTGATGCTTGTTGAATGATTATTTGATGATTATTTGATGTTTATTTGACGATAATTTGTTGCTTATTTGTTGCTTATTAGATGCTTATTTAATGATTATTTGTTGCTTATTTGATCGTTATTTGTTGCTTATTTGATGCTTATTTAATGATTATTTGTTGCTTATTTGATCGTTATTTGTTGCTTATTAGATGCTTATTTAATGATTATTTGTTGCTTATTTGATCGTTATTTGTTGCTTATTTGATGCTTATTTAATGATTATTTGTTGCTTATTTGATGTTTATTTTTATGATTATTTGTTGCTTATTTGTTGCTTATTAGATGCTTATTTAATGATTATTTGTTGCTTATTTGATCGTTATTTGTTGCTTATTTGATGCTTATTTAATGATTATTTGTTGCTTATTTGATCGTTATTTGTTGCTTATTAGATGCTTATTTAATGATTATTTTTTGCTTATTTGATCGTTATTTGTTGCTTATTTGATGCTTATTTAATGATTATTTGTTGCTTATTTGATGTTTATTTTTATGATTATTTGTTGCTTATTTGTTGCTTATTTGATGCATATTTAATGATTATTTGTTGCTTATTTGATGCTTATTTGATCCTCGTTTGTTGCATTTTCCCGACCAGTAACCTCCAGCCTCCCAGCAACACCAGCAGCAGCGGCAGTTATACAGGTGCAGGTGTTCCTATCTACCTGTGATGTTCGGCTCCTTTATTCTCCACTCCATATTTTGACTGACTTGTGGAAACAGCTTGGGGGGTTTGGAGGGGGTCGGGGGGGCGGTGGGGGGGATGGGGGCTCACCCAGGTCGCTATAAGGATGAGGGTTCACCAAGAGTCACTGAACGGTGCGTGTGAACCCGTGGCCCACAGGGAAAGCAGTGTCCCATTGTAGCCGCCGAGTGTTTGTCATGTTTTGTAAAGGCTGTCAGTCGCCGCCTTTTGTTGCCACGGGCGACGGTGACAAACGGAAGGTCGGGGGGGGGGGGGGGGGGGCATCTTCCTTGATGGGAATGAGATCAGGTCAAGGAGGGGGAAGAGCGTTTCCCAGGGGAACGGGTCCTTCGCGTGACGATCCGTGCCGCCTATACGTAAACTATCCGACTCCTGAGAGACAGGGAGTGTGTGTTGGCGTGCGGGCGGATGTTTGTCTTCATCCCGTGTTTTACCACCTCCGCACGGTCGCTTCTCTGCTGGTGGTATTAAATTACTGCAGGAAGGAAGATGATTTTAAACGTTTTTTCCCCCCTCCCAAATTCACTTTAACAACTTAGGCAACTGCTTCTCGTGGTGTGATAGATATCTTGAAGGGGACCTATTATGCTCCTTTTCAACAAGTTATCATGGGTCTCTGAGGTCCCCAAAGACTTTTTTTTGCCGGAAATACCACCAAGATGATGCATTCTAGCCATTCGAACATACCTCTAAAGCATCTAGTTCCGGGACGTTCTGTTTCAGTGGGTGGCGTCTCCCTCCCGAGGCCCCTGGTTCCTTGAGCCAATGGGGCTCGAGCGTTGCTTCCGGGTTCTGTTGTATTGAGTCCATAAACTTTCACCGATTAGGCCTTATCGGTCCACTGAAATCTGTTTCTGAACAAATTTGAGGCAAGAAATAATCAATCCATTTCCTGAATCTTCACTCATGTTAGGTCTACAGGGCCTCATTTAAAAGTTTGTTTCCAACGTTGCCGTGCTTCAAGCTTGTGGGGGACACTGCACAGGGATTTTTTTGTTTCATTCAATTCGTAAACGTCAGAAAATGAAATATAGTATATAAGATGAATACATAAACAATAAAACCAATCTATTTTTATTGGTTTTGTTTGGAGAAAAGGACAGCGGATCGTGTGCCACAGCCTACAGTCTCTACCGCATACACATTTTACATTTACATTTTATTTCATTTTTAGAAAGAAACACACAGCAGAATTATTTTGAAATACTTGCATTTCCCCCGTCTGCAGATTCCTCATGGACAGTTGGTATTATTTCCTCTTCCTTTAAAAGATTTGTGCTGGTCTGTGAAGCCAACAGAGCAGGTCGCAGCGAGGCTTGTTATTCTCCAGCTGTGGGCGGAGTTACTGAGATGGGGGACGGTTCGAAATCTAATGAAGCTCAAATCGCAACTCTGAACGGCAATGTATGTGCACAAGCACGGAAAAAGGGAGTTTTTCCACAATACTTTTTTCCCTTTAATCTCGTCAAATTTTATCTTAAAGTATTACAGATTGATATAGTCGATTTTTTAAAATATCTATAAGATTATAAAAAACACTACATAAATTTAGCTATGACACTTTGTGACAATATTTTGATAACCAAGGGTTAGGGTTAGTTAAGGTTAAGGTAACATGCAGTTTATGTATTCATCAATTTGTGGGGAACTGGGGAACTATTAGACTCATCCCAACAGAACTTTGGGCCAAACTCCTGATGTTGGTGTTGTGTTTTACTTGTTCCCCAAGCAAACTGTGTTGCTTTAGTGTTTCTGAAGTCCTGGAAAGCAGCAAAATGAACTTTAACACGGCAGGGCAAAGCTACCCCAACTTTTCCCATTCCCTATCGACTGTAACCGCGGGGTGTTTTTCGCATTACAGTCAGTAGAAAAAGGATTTTTTTTGTTTTTTGTTTTTTTCAAACAATACCCTAAAATTAGCTTCACTTGGACAGCCCCACCGTGTTGATGTACTCCTAATCCCAGTACAACTGATGAACTACTGACCGTAATTACACGCGGAACGGAGCGGGCATTGTGCAGCTCGCCCTTTATGAGCTGCGATCAAAGGGTCCGTCTCAAATGACAAATGTCTTCATTGTCCCCACGGACGCACGGACCCTTTTCATTCATCCAGCGTCATAAAACTCCTGCGTCTCAAACCTTCAATGACCAAATTCTGTGAAAGCCTGGATCTGTATGTGTTACATTACATAGAAGGGTAGCGCTGTTTGATACTACACCGCAGCGCTCGTTATGCTCGGGGCTTCCATACTTCCATAGCTGTACAGGAGTCTCTGCCACCCGCACGGTAAAAGCGCAGAGGGACAATTGTAACGGCGGCGTGCACTGATAGGCTTCCAGCCTCAGGAATATTAATATTATATTTCCCAGGTATGAGAGACACCTTGATTATGGCTGGATTAATTAATTAATTAATTAATTAATTAATTAATTCACCTTTAATTTAACAACCTCCATCCAACTCAAAGTGAATTTGACCACACACACAAACACACACACACACACACACACACACACAGAACCCCACCTGAGTGGCTGAACTCACACTGTGCGTCTACAGTCGTGATCAACCATGATTCAAGGCCCCGCACCACAGTGAATACACTCGGATTCATCTGAGTGTCGGCTCCTCGGCCGGCCGGGTGCAAGCCATGACAGGCCACCTCCGAGAGGGCTGCACCCCATAATTATTCCTCCTGTTGTTTATCGCTAAATAGGCAACCCCTGACCTCTGATACTCACACCCCACATAATTGCACGACGGCACGCTACGGGGTTGAACAGACACTTCTGAGGACGGCATTACACACATACGGTGATTTATTGCCTTTCCCCTTCCTTCCCAAACGAGTCTGTTAGTGTGAGGCTATGAATGCGCGTGGACGGCAATTAAGCAGAGAGATGTTTTCTGTGAAGACTGGTTGTGTGATTCTCGCCACCCCGCCTGGTTTGCATTCCTGGCGGCGGGCAGAGAGAATCGATGCGGTGATTAGTTGTGGCTCTGCTCCCTCTGCTGGCGAGGAGGCCCACGAGCCCCGGGCTCTGAGGGGTGGACGCCCCCGCAGGTTCAGTTTCCTGGGACGGGGAGACGAGTGAAGGCTGTGGGTTCAGCTCTTCCTTTTTTAGGCTTCATCCAGCCTTAGTTTCAGAGGCCTCCCTCCACTGTGCAGCAGGGTAAGATAAAAGACGAGACGGGTTCCTGTTTTGTCAACGGGGGCCCCGTTCAGACATTGAGCATGAACTTCCTTCACAGAGGCGATAATGTCAGACATCTTTATATTGTACAAAAAAGGTAATCGTCACATCTTATCAAACAGTACACAATACGTTACAATATGTTTTTACGGTAGGCATAAGTGGATGAATTACATTTCGACAGTGCAAACTATTTGAATTTTGTCCGATTCGGCATTGCCACGAGTTATCTTCACGCCTTTGGGGGCGTATCCATGAGGCGGGGCCGGAGACGAAGGACGCCGCTCAGAGCTGGTCGGTCCCCAGAGCTAAAGTTACAGCGAGCTCTTCCTGAAAAAAATGCGGCGCCTCCACCGGTCCAGCGCACCCCTCCGGGAATGACGCCCGTGGGTCGGGCCTCCGCAGTGACCCGTGACGGGATCCTTCATTCCCAGCGAGGTGAGCGGCGTGACGAGGTAATGGCCGCGTGCTGTTGCGGGCAGAGCATCTCCGACACCGCGGAGCAGACAGATGGCCGCTCGCACAGCATTCGTAAAGAATCCTTTTTCCCCCTTTCCATTTGAAGTTCTGACTGTCTACACCCTTGGTATTTGAGATTTAATGCTACATGATTTCTGACCAGCAGATGTTTTCCAAGCCCTTTGGTCTGCACATCTTTCCTTAATCAGAGCCGAGGTTAGTTTGCCCGTGAATACACGCACAAGGGTGCACGCAACGCAGAGCATGGCCGTCTTTGGACTGAGTGGCTCTTCTGGAAACGTCACATAATCAAATTACATCACCGACGGGTCACCCTTATATTTTCCGGAAATTATTGCTGGTTTTTAATGATGTGAATGATTTTCGCCGCCCATCAGCCCTTGGAGCCTCCTGAACCTCCTCTAGTTTGGAAAGGAAATTCCCCCAAAAAACACACAAAGCATCATTAATAAAAATAAGTATTCTTTCCTGTGAATCCTATAAACACACACACACACACACACACACACACACACACACACACACACACACACACACACACACACACACACACACACACACACACTTGATTTTTGTCATTCAACAGCGATTATGACCGTTAAGACCTTGCCTTTGGTCCTTGAGCGGCGGCCGTGGCGCTCCGGCTCAGCGGCTCTACGGGGACAGGTGCAGTGGAAAGCTCAGATCAATGGGGGCCCGGGGTCTGCGTCTGGGCCGGGGCCCCGCAGGCAAACTGTCAGCACCGCCACGGCTTCCACGGACAGACTGGGAGGAAGAGGAGGAAGAGATGCAGACGATAAAAGTCGGCCTTTTGAAGTGGGAAGTGGTTTAGAGACACAGGGCTGCGTGGTCCCAGGCTGGCGTCCTGCCTCCTGCACGCACATCCCTCCCCTCGCTCGCACCGAGGGAGCAGGAAAACAGCAGATGAGAGAAAGCTCGCGGCAGTTGCTGTCGGAGAGTCTGTGGCGGGGTCCCTTTCCTCCTCGACTGCTTTCGCACTTTCTTCCCCGCGACCTTTTCCCATTTCCCCGGCTCTGAGGTTAGACGTTGTAAATTTTTATTTATTTATTTTTTTTTCGCGCGCCGGTGCCACTGCAGTCATTCGGTCATTTAGGAGTCAGTCATTACTTTGAGAAAGTCAGTTCCAAGCCGTGTTGGGTTCTGTGGAGCGAGAGCGAGGGTCAGGTGTTGAGCGCGAGGTCTTCTTGCCCGGAACCCCAGTCCACGAGGTCCACCTCCCGGCTGGAGTGCTGAGGGCCGTCCAGGGAGAGTCCCCGCCTCTCGCCGAAAACTTTCTCCTGCAGCTCGATGATGTCGTTGCGGATGTCGGCCATCATGAGCAGCAGGAAGTCAAAGGAGCCGGGTGGTCCCTGGGGAGGTGGGGGCGAGGTGGATGCATCAATAACAATCACAATTGCTTTTTGGAGGCATGAAGCCAACTTTGGTTTTTGTCTGTATATATGGCACAAAATCAAAAATCTCCTCTTTGGTTTCAGTTACAGTACATGGAGCACCTCGCCTGACCCGGTGAAACCTGTATATACTGTATGTATAACCACATGAATCAGACAACGTGAAAGTCAAGAGATGGGCTCAGGCAGTCTAATTTAAAAACAAAATGTCAGAAGTTTTTGGCATTTTGTACACTCAAAGGTAATGTTTTATTGCCCAAAACAGACTTACAGGTGGACCTCTGGGACCGGGTGCACCTCTGTCACCCTGCGGGTTGGAAAACAGCACAGATCAATCTACAGAACACAAAACAGCACCGCTAGAAGCCGTGACAGATTTCCCAGTGTCACCATTTTCCACAAAGACCGATGAAGTGACCGGTCGAATGGGATTTGACACTTGTAAAGCGGGAAGCAGTTGCAGTACGTGTTTACCGCGCACGTAAACACACGCATGCTTACATGTAAACAGAGCGTGCTTCCACACTCACATTAAATGGAAACGTGAAGAACCCAGCCTACGAATAGCACGCGGCAAAATGTTATACCAACCTTGAGTCCGTTACTTCCTGGTGCCCCCGGTGATCCCTGAAAGAAACATCAATAAACACAGGTGATAATCATAAGACACATCATCCATCTGAGGGATGAGAGCTCCTCAAGCAGCCTATGATGGGAGAGTCGCAGCAGATAGTCATATGATACAATAGAAATAGATCTTTCTATCTGAAGATATCTTGCTGGGGTTATGTGGTTGATGATGGATATTTGAACTGCAGTACTATCACTCATCTGCCCATAGGAGAATACTCTTTATTTAGCACTGTGCTACTATTATTTTTCAATCACTGAACCTCCGACACTCTGGAACCACAGACGGTCTTACCACTGGTCCCCTGCGACCCCGTTTGATGTGGCTCAGGTCGGGCTCGGGGCCCATGGGCCCCATGTTCCCTCGTGGACCCTGAGGACCAGGAAGGCCTCTGTCCCCGCTCTCCCCCTTCTCCCCCGGCTCTCCTGGATGGCCTGGAACCCAGAGAGAAGTATGGAAAATGTACAAATCCCTGGTAAAGAAACTGGAATTGGGAGAACAATATCAGCAGTAGGACATGTTAGTCAACATTTCCCCACATACCATGTGTCATTTACAAGCTGTTAGTGCACAATACTCAACCTGGAACTCCAGGGGACCCCGATGGGCCGGGAGGACCACCTTTCAGTCCTCTTCCCTGAGACGGTTTATTGCTGCTGTTGGCCAGGCCAGGCACCTGCAAACAGGAGCACAAAGGCAGAGTGAGAATCACAAGCAAAAGAAAAACAAACAGAAAATGATGGTAGTTGGGACACACAATGAGTGCCGAGACAAATCTGAAGGGGTCGATTTGGTATTTGGTGTGTGTGACTCTTAAAGTTGACGGGCCTTGGCATCCAGACCATTGGTGCGTACTATCCCGGGCTGTGGCGCCGCGTTAGATACCTGGTTCAGGGACTGCGAGCTGCCCAGCCTCAGTTTGAGCTGCAGGAGGCCGTTTCTCATGTTCACAAAGTCCTGACAGGTGAAGGAGCAGGAACCGGCGCTCATCAGGGTCTCCGACTTCCCCGACGAATCCACTACGAGACACGCGCGCGCGCGCACACACACACACACACACACACACACACACACACACACACACACACACACACACACACACACACACACACACACACACACACACACACACTTCAGGAGGCGCTCTGACGAGACACACACACACTTCAGGTGGCGCTCTGAGAACGAATGCATGCATCCTTAAGGGACGCTCACAGCGGGAATTGAACTCCTAAAACCTTGCAGTTTCAACAATCGGACCAACTGGGCTGTCACTATATGTCTAACACACTATGTCTTACTTCTTCAGACCGGTAACCTCAAGTCTGATTACATTTATTGTAATCCTATAAGATCTATTAACAACTTAATTTATCCCAAAGGAAATTACTATGTCAACAGTTGCACAGGTAACAGAGGAACTGCAAGTAATAAAGGGCTTTTAGGACATTTCAAATGTTTTAGGGCTCTCAAATAAAGGAGATGTAATTTGCTGTTGCTGTAGCTTGCAGTATTTCATTAGTATTTATTTTTACTGTTTTGGTGGTTTTGGAGGAACTCACGGCTGTGTCTGGGGAGGCAGGAGCGCTGGTCCGGTGCCAGGATGAAGCCGCTGTGGCAGCGACACTGGAAGCTTCCCACCGTGTTCACACACTCGTGGTCACACACATCGCCGCTCGACTCCTCGCACTCGTCCATGTCTGTGTGTTGGTGTGTGTGTGTGTGTGTGTGTGTGTGTGTGTGTGTGTGTGTGTGACAGAGAGAGATGAAGGGGGACACATTTGTTCTATTATGAATCTGTGGAGCTTGTAGGATCTTACACCAAATGCCAAAAGCTAGAGCCTGTTCTTCTCCAAAAAGAAGTCGTTCCACACCTAAGACATGATTTTTAAGTGGTAATCCGTGAGATTATTTTGTTGAAAGAAATCCCACATTTGATACTTTCCTTAGCTGGCACTTTAAAAGAAAGAGTAGTACCATGTATTTGCGTGATGCATGTACTCCTCTAAATGCTGTTTTCGCCCTCAGATGAAACAATACCCCCACCACCGCATGTGACAAAGAAAAATAACAACAAATCAAAGTACAGTAACTTAAACCTGGATGTTGAAAATTGTGGGGCTTTGTCGTAAAATCAATCCAACGCAGGCGATCTTATGCATTTGCACTTTAAGGTATCTATCCAAAATCTATCTATGGGGTTAGGGTTAGGAGTAAGAGTTTTTGGAAACTGTACACCGGAAGAGATGTCAACTGGACAATTCAGTCTTCCAGACACAGCGTGAGGCATCACGTCAAATTTAAGGTGGGTCGCCTGACTCGACCTCCTCATATCAGTGGCCTCATCGGATCGCAGTGTCTGAGCCGGGAGCTCTTTTCTCGGCCCACCCTCCCAAACACTGACCCAGGCAGTACGGCGATCGGTGGCTGCGGTGCCTCTCTCTGTCGAAGCGGTATCCAGGGTAGCACGTGCACACCACTCGGCCAAAGTTGTCCGTGCACTGCTGCTCACAGGGCGACCCGGCGCACACATCCACGCCTGGGCAGAGATGTCAGCGGTTAATATCTCGCCCAGCGGATCGTTTGAATCACTTTATTTTACAGCGGGGGTCACTTTACTAGATTAATACTGATATGAGCAAAACAATTAAATAAGACAGAATGGAATGGAATACAATTAGATATAATAGGCCTAATGATACAGAGATACAAAGAAAAATAAAACGTGATTGCATGGAATGTGCTCATCATGATCATCATGTAACCTCGTTTAAACTGGCAGATTTAATGCGGTCAGACATCGTTGTCTGTATCACGACAGCACAAGACACAAATGTCCTGTTCTGAAGTTCTCCCGACTGGAATTCCCACCAACCAACGCTCATTCATTCTGCTAATGACAGCGTAATGCCGCCCCCCAGTGGCAGAGGACAGTCACTGTCTGGAAGGTTGGAAAAGAAAATCCTCCCCAGGAAGAACTGCGTATACAGTATGTGTAGGTGTGGTGTAAGTCACACTTAAGGGGTTTTTATTTGACACGGTACTGTACCCAAGGGGGCCGCAATGTCATACGGCTGTAATAGGAAAATCTAAAATGCCAACTGAAATGAACCATTAAAAAATAGACATCAGTTAAATCCCCCGATTTCATCGAACAGACCTTTGGTGGCGGCCAAATGAAATGACTGAGGGTGTGTCTACTGCCGTCAGGTAGACACCTCTTAGGCTGATTCAAAGTAATTGCAGATTTACTGAGAGAAATACTCAAGACGAGTCTCAACTCTTCAGTCTTTACTTAAAGGCAGATGCGTGGTTTACCTACTTTCGGGAATGCACTGCCCCATGACGAACCTGAAGCCGTCACAGCACTTCCTCCTGCAGAACAAATAAAAACACAAACGTTACGCAGCTTGGATTTCACGTCAGGAGCGTTGGGCGCGACGCAAGGGTTTGTGCAACTCGCAGGTGGTATTGCGCCACACGGCGTTTTGTTAGGTGAGGAATAGTTTTGTTGGGAAAGACGGAAAACAACACACACAGACACACACACACACACACACACACACACACAGACACAGACACAGACACAGACACAGACACAGACACAGACACACACACACACGCAGACACACACATACGATACACAAAAACACAACTCTCTGCGAATCCCTTTGTTTTCCTTATGGATTAACATCTGCTCGTTTCATAGATTTTGGGCAGAGATTTTGGGTTTCATCCACTTTGTGAATGTGTTGCCAGTTCTGTACGGATTTATGCGCTGATGTGTGGAATTCAAGCTGCAGTTTCCTCTACCGTGCTGTACATTCACGCAAAAAGTCACATCACTTTTGTTTTATGCTCAGGAATGTCCAACCCGACAACACATGTTTAGATCACGTAAAACTTAATCTTATTGGCTATACTGTATGATGGATCAGGGTTCTTGTTTTTTTTTCATAACCTGACCTTGTTCAACGCAAAGGTCATACGGAGACAGAGCCGCTGCTGATGCGGATCACCATAAAACACGGATGTATTCTGGAACTTGATCAATATGTTGTAAATCTAATCGATAAAAGAAATCCTCCTCGTCCTGGATCCTGGAGCTCGCTCCACCGCAGGAAGAGAGAGCAGGAAACAGAGACTTCACCCG
>NC_137190.1:8004991-8014991 GCF_960531495.2 Zeus faber | reverse complement strand
TGACTGGGAGCACAGGAGCTCAGGCAACCACCTCCTCCATTACCACCTCCACCACGTCCTCCACCAGGACCTGAGCGCCAGGCTCGCACGCACACACACACACACGCGCGCACACACACACACGCACACACACACACACACACACCCACACACACACACACACACACACACACACACACACACACACACACACACACACACACACACACACACACACTCGCCGGTCTCATCCCACCCATATTTTTCATCACTTCGCCACCTTAAATGCACATATCTGTATATACATAGGCATATTCCTTCTACCTATTCCATTTTATTTCAATTTATTTTTATTGTATTTTATTCTATATATTTTTTATCTTATTCTATAAGTATTCAACTTACTGTATTACGTTTTAGGAGTCAGTTAGTCGGTCTATTAGAAAGGAATTTTCTACTTTTTATTTTATTTTATTTTTGTACTTTTTCCTAGGACTTATTGTGTGCTATCACCGGGTGCGTTGCATTACATTTCACTGCATATATGTATGGAAGTATGTATATGTATGTGACAAATAAAAATCTTGAATCTTGAATCTTGAATCTTGAATCTTGAATCTTGAAGTGAATGGAAACATGTGTTAAAATTATTGTTATTATTACCTTTCTCTTCCTAACACTTCCTTTTCCTTCCGCTCCACGTGTGGAAGATTCCTCGCCTACGTCCCAAAGGCCCCAAAAGTTACGGCCATGTCAACCCCCCGCCCCCCCCGCCCAGATGTTTCGGTCCCGGGAATCACTTCACATGCCGTTCCGTCTGATTAGGAGGCGAGAGCGAGGGATCACACGTCTCTTATCAGAACGGGATGTTTGGAGCCGTCGCCGTGACGTCACTGGACGCGCGCCCGGAAAAGAAAAGAAAGTACTTTAATACGAAAGCCCCCACGATTTGTACAATAGCACGGTGGAGCGCGTTCACAAATATAAATGTGTTACCGTTTGTCCGGAGGAGATTACAGGGGAGTTTGCGGCACGGCGCTTCGACACGGTCCAGTTTCCCAAACGAGTTTTTGATCTAGGCTGAAAATCAGCCCATTGGGTAACGCAGACCAGATAATGAGGCACGTTTGGTCCAGGAATACATTTTCCACAGGTGAATATGAGTTGCATTCATCATTATGATGAAACAAACGAAACGAAAATTGCGCAATTCAAGGCTCTTAAAAAGCCTCATATTTCACATTTTTACTCAGATCATTTGGCTTGTATTTATCTTATTTGGTTTTAACCCTGGACTTTATTTTAAGGGTTTAACCAAAACCCCCAAAAATAATTTACTTCCAGATTTATTTATTCATTTAGATATCACTCAGTTGCTCAGAATGTGATGGATGCATAGGGAAGACGTGGGTGGGAACGTCGTTTTTGGTCGTGATTTAAGGACACAGGAGCCGCAAATTGAGTTTCATTGGTTCGAATTTTTGAGAAACCTCAAAACAGAGACAAACAAAGACAACCTCTTCAACCTCTTGAGTCTCGAATATGATTGATCTAAAAAGTGCGAGCTGTCGCTTCATTCCTAAAATTACCAAAATGCGTGTGCGTGTGTGAGTCATGGTCTTTTAATTCCACACTGGGAGCAGCGATCAAGGTGCAGCAGCACTGAGACGCACGCAAGCTCTGTCACGGGGGCCCGGGCATTCACCCCTCCCACACACACACACACACACACACACACACACACACACACACAGACACGCACACACAGACAACCACACACACATACACACACACACACACACACACACACACACACACACACACACACACACACACACACACACAGACACGCACACACACACAGACAACCACACACACACACACACACCATTTATTCCTGTTCTCACGAGTATGAGTCGTCAGTACAGACAGTGTTCAGACTCCAATATTGGAGCAAGGACGCACATAGAATTATATTATAAGAAACCAAATCTTTTCCTGTCTCTCTCTCTATCTCACTGTCTGTGCGTATGTGTTTGTGTGTGTGTGTGTGTGTGTGTGTGTGTGTGTCTGTGTGTGTGTGTGGGTGTGTGTGTCTGTGTGTGTGAGTGTGTGTGGGTGTGTGTGTGTATGTGTGTGTGTGTAGGGCTAGGTATCATTTAATTATCCGTAGCAGTACCCATATCAATACCAGCCTTTGATGCAGGTTCCTAAATTTGATTTATAATATGAATTATATTATATTTTATTTCTTTCCAAAAAAAATAAAAACCTCTGCACATAGCTTTAAAAAATGTTTTCAACATGAAATTTTCACGACACATTAGCTCATACTGTATAAAATGTTGTTTTATCTTTACTCTCCCTCATGTTTTGTTTTATTTTTTTTATTCTCACTAATGCTGAAGGGATAAACAAAGAGATTAGGGACACGCTACTTGGGTATCAACATGAAGCCTCAAATACCAGAGAGTTTTAACCCCACTCCATGCCACTGAGATGCTGATTTGATGGGGGGCTTTGGCGGCGCCGGAATGCTCCATCTCTGACCCTCTGTGACACACCACACACACACACACACACACACACACACACACACACACACACACACACACACACACACACACACGTGACCTGCTCCAGACCTAATCCTGCCCTGTCCCCCGAAATACCACCACTGACTGATTTTACCTGGATGAAGGAAGAGATTATAGAGAGAGAGAGAGAGAGAGAGAGAGAGCGAGAGAGAGAGAGTCTTCATAATCCGCTTTTAAATGCTGTTTTTAAGCATTTATTAAGTAATTTTATATAAATGTTTGATATGCATATTCCCATTTACTCTCCATGCAAAGATTTGGGGGCTGTTTGGCAGACAGGGTTTAATCTAAATCCAACTAAATTAATCCCATTTCAATTAGTCAAAATTAAAAAAATGCCTTTCTGAGACGTGGCTTAATTCAGGATGAGGTAGTTCTGGACTAGGAAGACCTAGACTGAGGTGATGAAGGACTCGTCAGCCCCTTCTGACTGGTCTCGGTGCTGGTCCTAGTCCAGATTGTAGTCCATCCTTTTTATGATTTATGATTTTGGTGTTTTATATCCACATCACACCAACTATGTTTGTTTTAAAAGGTTTTTTCGACCAAAATCTCGTGTTAATTTCTCGTGTATGTGATTAAGTTAGATCGACAAAGAGACAAAGATGCAGCAGTTACAGGTCGGATGGTCTGAGATACGCCGCTATAAGAGAGAGAGAGATGATGGGGATGGAGGGTGCAGGGATGGAGAGAGGGGATGCGGGATGCCCAGAAGGATTGCGGGTAAGCCCCAGGTACGGCGGGGCCGAGAACGGAAGCACTGGCGCTGATCAGCGGGCTTGAAGCCGAGGGGCCGAGCGGGCGGCGCCCCCCTGTTCTTAACGACGTGGCCGTGACCGTCCTCCGCTGGGCAGGAAGCCGGCGGCAGTAAAAGGGTTTTAAGGCCCAAACCGAGGCTCAAGGTAATGGACTGATAAGAGCACCACGCTCCTCTAAATCTCCGAGGAGCACCTTGATGTTGGACACTCCGCTTGGTGTTGGGAGATTTGCAACTGCTGGTCGTCGGGTGGGGGCGTGACGGGGTTAAACCCCCCCCCCTCCCAACAAACATCCAGCGGCCCGCCGTGCCAAACCGCACGGCCGAAAACCCGTTCTGTTTTACTGTAAAATGTCTCACAGGAAATGGGCTTTTATCGAGAAAAACCACCACCGATGTGACTCTTCTGCTGCAACACTCACACACTTATACACTCGCAAATGTGTGTCTTCACCCGCTGCGCTGGTACACACCACCTCAGTTGACCGTACATTTGGACGAGAGACAGTTTTTTAATAGTGGCTCTATTGTCAGGTTTTTCGGAAAGTGTAAAGGATATGGTGAGAAACCGACCTTAAAAAGATCGTCTGGTCCCGCTGACAACTACACTAACACATTTTTTTTTTTTTGTTAATTCCGTTTGAAATGAAGTAACCTTGACAATAAAACTGTTACCATTATGGTCAGTAGGACCAGGAGATCATTTTTCAAAAACCCAATAGAAAACGTGTATAAAATGTGTTCTGAACCGCAAATGCCTAAAAAACTGGTATGGTACGTGCATTTGATATTTAGATTTTTGACGTTTTTAAGTCATTTTGTTGCACTTTATCCAACGAAAGAAGTCGTAATACAGTCAAATCTTTTGAATAACTTCAATGCTATCAAGTCTGAACTGAGCTGATCTGGACCACTGGCCAATTTTCACTTTTTTCAAAGCAAATAATAATCATATAATTTCAAGGCTTTCAATAATCAAAATGTCTGGCTTTCTGCAGGGCACCGTTTCGCTCTGTGGGGGTTGCCTACGATTTATATTCACTCTCAATGTTTGATTGTGCAGTTTAAAAAGTATTTATGTATTTTTTTTTGCGCTAATCATACATACGCAGCTTAAAACAATGCCGCTGACAGCGATGTCGTTCCTGCCTCTAATCAATTGGGTTTGTGATTTGGCTCGGTGAGTTATTGATAGCGACAGGCCAAGACATGAAAAGCAGAAAAGACCTAACGTGGAACAGATTTAACATGAAACACCCCAGAAAAAAAAAAAAAGGCAGGCATTGTGTTTTTTCTTTCCGCAGGGCCACTCAGGTGTATGTTAATCCAAAAAAGATGTAACATGATTACTGGAGGCTTTTTTTTTCTTTTTTCTTCTTGAGGTATGTTCAGCTCCACAGGTCCGCACGAAAACAATTATGGCGTCATTAAACCCAGGAAGTGTAATTCGAAAGCCTCGTAAAAAAAAAAAGAAATCGCTTCAATCAAGTGGCGAGCGCGGACAAGCGCGGACAAGGGCGGACAAGGGCGGACAAGGGCTTTCCAGCATAATGAAACATAACGGTGTAGCGTTGCTCCGAAAGTCTTATGTCAACCCAAAGTGTGAGAAAAATGAACAGGTTCCCTTTCCCACAGCGTGAGATTTGTTGATCGCCGTCCAAAGTACACAGAGAAGAAAATGCCAAAGGGGCCGAAAAAAAACAAGATTGATAGTTTAAATAGGATGCCCCAGTGGACTCCTGGATGCAATACAAACAATCCGCGGCGCATCGGTTATTCTGTCCGTGCGAGGCCCGATATTTGCTTTCCACTTGGCAGGAGCTGCGGTGTCTCACGGAACCTTTTTTTTCTTTTTCAGGATCTGAGGTTACAGGCGCAGTTGAAAAAGGCGAGATGTTACCCCGTCCGCCGCGCACCGCAGAGGCCTGAGGAGGGCTTGGCGGGAAGACGCCGACGGAGCCTGCCGGTGACAGGCAGCGGGGTAGTCGCCGCTGACCGCGGGACGCGCGGAACCGAAGTCTGGAAAGGCGCGACGGGCACCTAGCCCCTCCCGTGCACTCACCTGCGGCGCACACATCGGACACGTCCGCCATCGTCTTCAAAGGAAAGGTTTTCGCGTACGATGACCATACACGTCGCGTACGCGTACGGCGTGAGACAGGTGGATACAGTGGATTTGCAGAAGTTCGGACGCCTCAGGTCAAAATGCATGTTACACCCAATATATACTGTAGGTGAACGGAAGCGGAAACTGAGCTGACCTCTAAACCTGACCTCTTTTTCTTTCAAAAGTTTGTGAACCCCCGACAGTTCGCACTTCGTAACTCCACCTCAGGCCACTTGGAACAGCTTGCAAATGCTTCCTGTAGAGGATTTTTTTTTTTGGCCCGTTCTTCCTCGCCGAACACTCCTAGCTCTTGCGCCTCCTCGCATCGGCGGCTCCTGTGGTTCCTCCTCGGATCTACGGCTCGGATCTCGGCTCGGGGTCAACCGCTCCACTCTCCCGTCTCCCATTGTCATACGACGTTTCTGACAGCGGAGACAGGCTCGTTCACACGTTGAGAGAGTGTTTTTCCCCTGGTGGGCCGTCTCCTCGTGGGGTTGACGTGAGCGGTCTCGACGTCCACGGACGCCCCTTCCCTGGGTCGCTGACTCCAGACGGAACCTCGGAATAAACGGTAAAACCGTGGGACTACACTCACCTGATGCCGATACCCCAACAAGTGCAGTAAATCACCTAAGTCGAGGTATTAGTAATCATCTTTTTTAAAAAGTAACACCGGATAACACTGAAGGAACTCAACTTTTGCACCCGTAGGTCCCTTTCCATTTTCCAATTGTGCGGAAACTGTAAAAAAAGATCGATTGAAAAGTAAATCCTGCTTTTGAATTCTGAAGTACGGTGTCACCTTTGACTGTGGGTTCAGAGGTCAGCCTTCGCTTCCGTTCACCCACATATTCATTGTAATGCGCATTTTGACCCGGGCCGCCCAAATTCTCGCCCCCCCGCTCTACAACGCAGAAGCGATAGCGCGAGATACAATTTCAGAACGCCGCGTACGCACGCCGCGTCTCTGGCACGCACACAAACGTACACGCATGCGCAGAAACACGCATGGCAACGCATTTGATAAAACCTGACAACCGCGTAGTAGAATCACACAGACCTACACACGCGCACACACACACATGCCCACACACACACACACGCGCGCGCACACACACATAGAGATATGGAGGCATCTGGTCCTGGTTACCCCAGCTGAGCCGCTGTTTCAGACCCAAATTAAATCACCCTCGTCCGTCCTCCAGTCGGGGGCTTTCTGCTCTCTGACATGAGCGCTTGTGGCACCTAATTCATCTGTTTATTGTTTATCAGCTGCTGTAGCGCCCCCCCCCCCCCTCCATAAAGGGATGCTCAGACGAGGCTGAACATGATCTCACCGCACATGTGCATTATGTTGTTTTCTGATGATAAACTCAGATGGACGAACGCTCCGTCTCTCGGGGGGGAACCGAGCAAATATTTTCTCAAGGATGTTCAGCTCGTTCTGAATGTGGTTCTAAAAGGTTTTCGATGGCCATACACGGTCATGGAAATCCCTTCATATGACTGTGACCTCGACATTTCTCAAAAAGGGTGCATTAAATTTTTTATTCTGGAACAGCGGCGACACGTTTAGTTTCTCTGGCTATTATGCCTTGGGGCCCCGTAATGCAGATCCCCACAGGGGCCAGAGAGAACCTCACCTCTAGTAGCCACACACACACACACACACACACACACACACACACACACACACACACACACACACACACACACACACACACACACCCAGGAAAACACTAACATACAGTAAGGAACACACACACGCACACACATGCACACACACGCACGCACACACACACACACACACACACACACACACACACACACACACACACACACACACACACACACACACGCCTGCTTCCCTTCACCTGCAGCGGAAAACAGACTTGTGTCTTTGGAGCTAGGCGGACGGAAACGACCTCTTCTGTGCTGTGCTGTATCCTCCACCTCTGCCTTCGTCTGGACTCTCCTCTCTCTCGTTTTCCTTCCCTCCGACTCCCCTAAACTCTGTCGTTCCTATCCCCTCTATCCGCTTCACTGCGCCCCTGTTCCCCCGACTGTGTTCTACGGGAGGTTCCAACCGAATCACGCAGCCATCTCTTTTCCCTATCAGTTAACGTCTTACGTACAGTATATTGCTGTTGGCGTGGCAACAGCATAAACAGAGAACTGCTGGGCTTTCTTGGAAAACGCCGTCTCGATTACCCCTAAAAAAAAACATAAAGACCCTGCATCATTAGGCATGTTATTTTTAGTATAGAAATAATAGAAAAAAGGCGTTTTTTTTATATTTATCAGAACGATATCTAGCAAAATGATCTACCTTAAGGAGATGTTGGTTTAATTACTGAGTGATAGTGAAGCGCTTTCCAACAAATGATTGCCTAATGCATTAGGGGAGTTACCCGGTATATACAACATTCTATTCAACATTTTTCCCTTGAAATAACATCATAGTTATTTTTACTGATACGTAATTGCATATGTGTTTTTATTTAATTCATTTGTACATTTCTAGCCATTTCCCCTTTTGGCTAGAAGCATAAACGTCAGGAAACAATGTTATTTTTTTAACATCTAGGTCTATTTAGGTGGTAAATGCGGTAAATACTTAGTATTTAGGACACTGTGAAACAGAGAGTTAGTGCATTGGTTTTTCCCTCCGCCTCTGTCTGCTGTGCAACTTCAGGCTTCTCTCCATCTTTTGCGTGTTGCATGTCTGTCGGTCTCTCTCTCTCTCTCTCTCTCTCTCTCTCTCTCTCTCTCTCTCTCTCTCTCTCTCTCTCCATCCCTCCTTCTTTTACCTGGCTGCCTGTCTGATCTTCCATGATGAGCTCAGTGCCGCCACCTCAGGAGACGAGAACTTCCTGTGAGTCTCCGGGTGCCAGAACGTCCACAAGGCAGCCAGGTGGACTCCACAGCCCCGTGCAGATGTGGAAAGTCAGTGTGTGTGTGTGTGTGTGTGTGTGTGTGTGTGTGTGTGTGTGTGTGTGTGTGTGTGTGTGTGTGTGTGTGTGTGTGTGCGTGCGTGCGTGCGTGCGTATGTGTGTGTGTGTGTGGGTGTGTGTGTGTGTGTGTGTGTATGCGTGTGTCTCAGTATTTCTTCCCGCCTGGCATCAATTCATGGTAACAGATTGTTGGTGCGTCCAAATATACTTGGGGGAAACAAATTGACTGCCGTGTCAAATTCGAACAGAAGATAAAACAATACGGTGGCTGGTAAAGGAAGAGGGGGGAACGAGAGAACGGAGAGAGAGAGAGGGAGAGAGAGAGAGAAACAGAAGGAGAGAAAAAAATGGAAAAATAAGCTGAAAAAATAAATTCAATTGGGACAATGTTGGGAAATGAGAAAGTGTATGAGAATGAGCACGAGCACAAGAGGATGTGATGTGTGTAAGGTGATAGATACAGACACACAGACAGACAGACAGACAGACAGACAGACAGATAGATAGATAGATAGATAGATAGATAGATAGATAGATAGATAGTGCTGTTTGGGTGCTTTGGCCCCCGCCAGCGTCCCGCTGCTTCCAGTTATCGACGTGGGAAGCCCGTTACGGAGGAAAATACACAGCAGCCAATAAAAAGCTGGGGGCCCAACCTGTAGTTTTCTCTTTCTTTTTACTCTTTTTTTATAGAGCTTTATGTGGGTTTTCCAGGCAGTTCCCCCACTGTGGAGAACGCATGGCCCGCCGGCACGCAGCTTTATTTCATTTGGATGAAAAAAATACCTCTGACTCCATCCCCCCATCCTCCATCCATACCTGCCCTCTGCCATGTTGTTTTTTTTATTGGTCCTTTGAATTGTTTCTGATATTTTCTTTCGTTTTGACTGTGTTTTTCTTTTCCACACTGTCGCCACTACAAAGGGATCAATAAATGTCGGTCCCGCCGCCCTCCATCAGTCTATCTGTCTATCAACTGGCACTTCCCAATTTACATTTGGCACTGAGATTGCCTCTGAGGGGAAATGTGTGAAGTGGTTTTCAAAAAACAGCCTTTGGGTGGTAGAACATGGCTGCAAGCTGTCGTTGGCACGATTCCCTTCTCTCTCTCAACGGGCAGCACTTACAGAGCTCTGGTTCGGCGGTTGCGGAGGGGAAGAGCCGCTGGGTTCGGGGGGTTCCATTCCCCGTGGTGGGGGGGGGGCCAGAGAGTGTGTTTCAGACTGGGGGAGGACAGCTTTGTCGGAGTGTGTTTAGAGACCGCCGAAGGTCCAGGTGGGAGGCGAGCGCCGGGGCTCATGCAGTAAATCCAGGAAGAAACAAATAAAAGAAAGATAGATGAGAGTGTAGCATAGGGCTCAGGGGTAAAGCTTCCTAATGTTCAGGTATAAACTGTTCACCCACGCACACACACACACACACACACACGTGAAAACTCATGTCTCGTGTCTCTTACTTTATCATTCTAATGATCTTACATAAAACACACTCTTAAAAAGCCACAAAACCCTTACTCTCAGCAATCCCCGTCACACATACACACACACACACACACACACACACACACACACACACACACACTTTCCACACTTTCCTTGGCCAGATA
>NC_137190.1:7932491-7999991 GCF_960531495.2 Zeus faber | reverse complement strand
TGAGTCAGCGCATCGACAGCGCGCACTCCTGAGCCATCTCCACCTTCGCATCCTCCAGCCCCCCCCCCTCCCCTTCCAAACACGAGGAACTTCCTCCGCCCTCCTCCGCCGCGGCCGCTCTCTCTCCCGCCGAGGCAGGAGCCCCGAACGAGACACGGAAACCTTCCCTGCTCCCCACCCACCCTGACAAAGAACAGATTCCGCTCTCTGGCCCCGAAACCGAAAGAGCTGGAACCTCATCTATTATATAAGAGAAATGCCTCCTCTGATGCCAAGCACCAAACACAGAGTGGGGATCTACCGAAAAAAAAATAAAAGAAAAGAAAAAAGAGACGTCAACATGAGCAACGTTCTTCTTTTTTCTCTCTCTCTCTTTTTTTTTTTTACGCCAAACTATATATATATATTTTTTTTATGAACAGCTTCTTTTATGGTTAGTTTTATGTTATGTTCATGCAGTAAAGATGGAATGCAGGATAATGCCACAGAGCATTTCTTTTGCAAATTAGGCCACTGGAGAGCTGAATTTATAAATGTGAAATTGGTATAATATGCCGAGGGGGAGACGAACTCCAGACGGAGAGAAACGAGTTGCTTCAAGAAATACTCGACATGTTGGAGAGAAATGGAAGTGCTCCGGAGAGGTAAAAACAAAAACCGAGGACAGTGGCTGCACAGGAAGGGATGCGAAAGCCGAAACCGGCACGGAACGCTTTCCGGCGCGCCTGGCGGTGTCGACGCGTGAACCTACCAACACCGGGAAAAATAAACGACGGAACCGGAGCTGAGGGACGCGCGCTCAACCCTCCCGTCCAGGGTTTCCCCGTTCACCTCACCGTTCCGGGGGCTTCCTCCCTCCGACGCCGCGCCATCGCTCCCCGGAATTAACTGGGATTAACAGCGGCGCTGTCAGAGCCCTCGGACACTCTGGCCCCCGCGCTCCCCCCGCCGTAACAGTACGCTGTGGCGGGGGCCGAGGGGGCGCGGCCCCTCCCTCTCCCATTCCCTGGCCCCCGGCCGAAACGGTGCACCGCAGACGTCTTGAATGAATTTAATGTCGGCGATTTAGGAAGCAAAGTGGGGTTTAAAGCACGGCAGAGCAAAAGTCGCAGTGTGTTGATGTCTTCCTCTGGCTGGATACAACCGCATCCTCATGCCTATTTAGGGTTATAGTAGTAGTATATTACATTTAGCAGACATTACATTACATTTAGCAGACGCTTTTATCCAAAGCGACTTACAATTGTTCAAACACCGACGGACGCAGCCATCAGGAGCAATTAGGGGTTAAGTGTCTTGCTCAAGGACACTACAGCATGCTAGCAGGAGGAGCCTGGGATCCAACCAGCAACCTTTAGATCACTAGACCACCAGCTCTACCGCCTGAGCTACCATCCCCATGGTATCTTTCCCCCACAGGAACACAGGAAGGTTGTGACTAAGTGTGAGGGTCAGTTTTGTGTGGAGAAGCTGCCGCCTCTAAAGAGCAGGTTTGAATTGGCATCGGTCATACACAGCATTAAAGGAACAGACTTTCTCTTACACTGGCTGCATTTAGATGGGGATTCCAGGGCGAACCCACACCACGCCACACCACGCCACGCCACACCACGCCACACCACACCACACCACGCCACAATGCCACCCAAACCCCAGAGCTGAGCAAGAAATGTAGGAACATCACAAAAGAAACTACCGCAGAGTCCGGCGCCCCCAGGTGACGTCCCTCGCCCTGACCCGCGCTGCCCACGGCACCGACGGCTTTGCTCACCTGAAGCAGGTGCCGTTGGTCCCTCCCGCTCGGACGCAGGGGTACTCCACCGTCAGGATCTTGTCGTCCGGACACTCCTTCCTTCAACAACGAGGACAGACGACACATCACAACTCGCCTTTAGGTTTTTCCGGCAATCTTTTTCGGAGGGGCGACGGAATCCCCGCCTTCAGGCGTCAGCCGACACTTCTTAACAGAGCAGACTCGGAGCGTTGGTTGGGGGTTGTCACGGCGTGACCTGTAATCTCTTTTTGTTTTTCCGTTAGCGACATCCCACACACTTCTGAGTGCCAAATTCAGAAAAAAGTTAGAGTCTCTCTCCGAACCCTAACCCTGACATGTTAGACATGCCCCCTGGCATCGTTGGGGATTTTCTCCCATTGAGATCGAGCCTTTAGCTGAGATAGTAATTTGGAGTTTAAATGACTCAAAGCTGTGAGCGAAGTGAGCAGGCGGAGTTTACTCATCAACTCAGCAGGTACAATGAGAGAAAGTAGAGTTCACTCATCAATTCAATGTGGTTCAACTGCTGCTGGCTTCCTCAAGTCCAAGATCTTCATTGAATGGGATGAAGGCTAATAACAAACACAATGTGAACCTTGCTTGGCCAAGCTCTGCCTCCAGATGCAGGTGAACCGCAGCAGTTTGGACAAATGGATGCCCGCTGCAGGTCCTCTCACTGAGAAACACTAATAGCCCAAGGAGCTGCAGCCCTATAAAACAATGTTTCATTTCTAAAAATTGCGAAACTGGCTAACGTCGTCTTATTTAATCCAGTGTGAAGCACAAATATCTAACCACATGCCCAAATCTAGCAGGCCACTTATTGCACATCATGCTATGATGGAATGTGTTGAAATGAAACAAAGAAAAGGTCAAGTATAATAGATTGTTTGCACTCAGTGCCAGACTTCATAAAAAACAGCGTAAAAAAGCATTAATCCTTGTTTAATTTTATGGACTGGCAGACACACCCCTCAGCTCTCCTTTTCCCTGCTTTCCTCTTCATCACCTGCTCTGCATAGCGTAACATGAATAAAATAGGATAACACTCTATTATTCCCCAGCTGTACCAATTATATTATATTATATTATATGAAATCATCTTATATTATATTATATTATATTAAATTATATTATATGAAATTGTATGATATGATATGATATGATATGATATGATATGATATTATATTATATTATATTAAATCATAGTATATTATATTGAATTATATTATAATGTATTATAATATATTATATAATAATATATTATAATATATGATATTATATGATATTATAGCCTATTATAGCCTATCATATTACATTAAATTATATTATAGCCTATTTTATTACATAACATTACATTCAATTATATTGTGTTAAAATAGGCTTAAATACGATCTGTTTGACGGTCGGTTACAACACGTAACTGGAGAAGCAAAGTCCTTCTAAATAAGATGTTTGCTGTGTATTAAGGCTACTCTTTTATAAATTGCCAAATAAATTCGGTATAATGACGAGATAACGTCAAATTAGATAAACTAAGACTTCATCCACTTCGGGGAAATAACGAAATAATGACACAAATTCGATCAATCGATGACACCGATTGGCAATAAGTGCACCACCAATACGTCCGCTTCAGAAAACGATGATAAAACAAAGTCCGACAAAAGTTCGCAAACCCGGGATTCAAACGCGGACTCACCCGGCGGCGTCCGCCCCGGATTCCCACAGGAGAACCACGCACAGAGCCCCGAGCGGGACCAGTGACGCTCCGTGAAGCTGCCCCATCGTCCCCGACTGGTCCCCGCAGGAGGAGAAAAAAAACCCCGCCAGGTCCACTCCGCCCCGGTTGACTGAGCGGAGCCTCCCCGCTCCCACCCGTCAGCGGCGCGGGTGGGGATCAGACCACCCCCCACCCCCCCCACCACCACCCCCACCCAGAACCGGTGGAAGACACCACCACCCCCACCCAGAACCAGTGGAAGACACACCTACCCAGAACCAGTGGAAGACACCACCACCCCCACCCAGAACCAGTGGAAGACACACCTACCCAGAACCAGTGGAAGA
Source organism: Zeus faber (assembly GCF_960531495.2). Lineage (NCBI taxonomy): Eukaryota > Metazoa > Chordata > Actinopteri > Zeiformes > Zeidae > Zeus > Zeus faber. Next base: position 7,996,147 of record NC_137190.1, on the reverse strand, counting down.
CACCACCACCCCCACCCAGAACCAGTGGAAGACACCCCCACCCAAAACCAGTGGAAGACACCCCCACCCCCACCCAGAACCGGTGGAAGACACCACCACCCCCACCCAGAACCAGTGGAAGACACCAGCACCCAGAACAAGTGGAAGACACCACCACCCCCACCCAGAACCAGTGGAAGACACCAGCACACAGGACAAGTGGAACACAACCCCACCCCCACCCAGAACCGGTTGACTGAGCGGAGCCTCCCCGCTCCCACCCGTCAGCGGCGCGGGTGGGGATCAGACCACCCCCCACCCCCCCCACCACCACCCCCACCCAGAACCGGTGGAAGACACCACCACCCCCACCCAGAACCAGTGGAAGACACACCTACCCAGAACCAGTGGAAGACACCACCACCCCCACCCAGAACCAGTGGAAGACACACCTACCCAGAACCAGTGGAAGACACCACCACCCCCACCCAGAACCAGTGGAAGACACACCTACCCAGAACCAGTGGAAGACACCACCACCCCCACCCAGAACCAGTGGAAGACACCCCCACCCAAAACCAGTGGAAGACACCCCCACCCCCACCCAGAACCGGTGGAAGACACCACCACCCCCACCCAGAACCAGTGGAAGACACCAGCACCCAGAACAAGTGGAAGACACCACCACCCCCACCCAGAACCAGTGGAAGACACCAGCACACAGGACAAGTGGAACACAACCCCACCCCCACCCAGAACCGGTGGAAGACACCACCACCCCCACCCAGAACAAGTGGAAGACAACCCCACCCCCACCCAGAACCAGTGGAGGACACCCCCACCCCCGCCCCCACCCCACCGCCGCCTGCCCCTTCCTCACTCAGGACCAGTGGGTGACCACCCCCACCCAGAACCGGTGGAAGACACCCCCACCCCCACCCAGAACCAGTGGAAGACAACCCCACCCCCACCCAGAACCAGTGGAGGACACCCCCACCCCCACCCCACCGCCACCTGCCCCTTCCTCACTCAGGACCAGTGGGTGACCACCCCCACCCAGAACCGGTGGAAGACACCCCCACCCCCACCCAGAACCAGTGGAAGACAACCCCACCCCTCACCCAGAACCAGTGGAAGACAACCCCACCCCCAACCAGAACCAGTGGAAGACACCCCCACCCAGAACCAGTGGAAGACAACCCCACCCCCACCCAGAACCAGTGGAAGACACCCCCACCCCCACCCAGAACAAGTGGAAGACAACCCCTTCCCCACCCAGAACCAGTGGAAGACAACCCCACCCCCACCCCACCGCTCCCTACCCCTTCCTCATTCAGGACCAGTGGGTGACCACCCACACCCAGAACCGGTGGAAGACACCCCCACCCCCACCCAGAACCACTGGAAGACACCACCACCAAGAACAAGAGGAAGACAACCCCACCCGCACCCAGAACCAGTGGAAGACACCCCACCGCCCCCTGCCCCTTCCTCACTCAGGACCAGTGGGTGACTACCCCCCACCCCCCACCCAGAACCGGTGGAAGACACCCCTATCCCCACCCCCCACCCAGAACCGGTGGAAGACACCCCTATCCCCACCCCCACCCAGAACCAGTGGAAGACACTACCACACAGAATAAGTGGAAGACAACCCCACCCCCCACCCAGCACCAGTGGAAGACAACCCCACCCCCACCCCTCACCCATAACCAGTGGAAGACACCCCCAACCCCACCCAGAACCAGTGGAAGACACCCCCACCCCCAACCCCCCCCAGAATCAGTGGAAGACACCCCCACCACCACCCCTCATCCATAACCAGTGGATGTCACCCCCACCTCCACCCAGAACCAGTGGAAGACACCCCCACCCCCACCCCTTACCCAGAACAAGTGGAAGACACCCCCACCCCTCACCCAGAACCAGTGGAAGACACCCCCACCACCACCCCTCATCCATAACCAGTGGAAGTCACCCCCACCCCTCACCCAGAACCAGTGGAAGACACCCCCACCACCACCCCTCATCCATAACCAGTGGAAGTCACCCCCACCCCTCACCCAGAACCAGTGGAAGACACCCCCACCCCCACTACCACCCCCACCCTTCGCCCAGAACCAGTGGAAGACACCCCACCTCCCCCTGCCCCTTCCTCACTCAGGACCAGTGGGTGACTACCCCCCACCCCCCACCCAGAACCGGTGGAAGACACCCCTATCCCCACCCCCCACCCAGAACCGGTGGAAGACACCCCTATCCCCACCCCCACCCAGAACCAGTGGAAGACACTACCACACAGAATAAGTGGAAGACAACCCCACCCCCCACCCAGCACCAGTGGAAGACAACCCCACCCCCACCCCTCACCCATAACCAGTGGAAGACACCCCCAACCCCACCCAGAACCAGTGGAAGACACCCCCACCCCCAACCCCCCCCAGAATCAGTGGAAGACACCCCCACCACCACCCCTCATCCATAACCAGTGGATGTCACCCCCACCTCCACCCAGAACCAGTGGAAGACACCCCCACCCCCACCCCTTACCCAGAACCAGTGGAAGACACCCCCACCCCTCACCCAGAACCAGTGGAAGACACCCCCACCACCACCCCTCATCCATAACCAGTGGAAGTCACCCCCACCCCTCACCCAGAACCAGTGGAAGACACCCCCACCACCACCCCTCATCCATAACCAGTGGAAGTCACCCCCACCCCTCACCCAGAACCAGTGGAAGACACCCCCACCCCCACTACCACCCCCACCCTTCGCCCAGAACCAGTGGAAGACACCCCCCCCCTCACACACACACACACATCGTCACCCCACACCTCCCACCCAGACCCCCCACCCACCCAGTGCTTCTGGGTGGGTTATGGCCTCCTCAATAATCCCCAGTGGAATTACATTCTTTCTTTAAACGGACACCACCAACGCCTCTTCATCGTCCTCTGGTGGAGAAAAGCTGCAGCTAAAATGTCTTTTTTTGTTTAGCCATTCTTCTTCTTCTTTTTTTTTTTTTTACCATTATTCTATTTTTCAAAAATCCCTGTGATGGCGTTGGTGTGGCGCGATGGAAACGTTTTGTCTGCTGGAATCTATACGCCCGGAGCAGCGCGCAGCCGGGGGCGTGATCGCCCGCGGCTTCCGCCGTCGTCTCAACGTCGTTTCCGGCGTTTTTAACAACGTGGTTTGAAGTTGCCCTCTGGGAGGTGCCGGCGACGAAAAAAACACGTCGGAATTCGATCGCTTCGACCCGGAGGAGCCGGGGGAGCGGAGAGGGGAGTCTTCGGGTTTGCTTCACGGATCTCATACCGAGCGATTACGCGTCGCGTGAAAGGAAGGCAGAGCATGATGCACAATATGAGAGAACACAGGGAGCCATGGAACCCGGAGGCGTCAGCCCCCCTCTCCCAAACGATGGGAAAGACGCGCGTTGGCCCCTGACTAAGACGCAGGAAGTGAGGCTGTTCATTTACCGCAAATGTCGGGATATTACTGAAGCGGAAAACCGTTCTGCTGCTTTGGCCACTACAGCAAATAAAAAACGCTCTATCAAAAGCCTAAAAAATCAGAACGGTATTTAACAAGCGACTTTGAAAAACAAGGATTATTACCGGTGCGTCACCAGCACATGTTGATGTTCTTCAGGCAGATGGAAATTGCAGTAAACCAAACAGCGGACAGTTGTGCCTCTCGCCCGAGCGCCAGACCCAGCGCTCTGACAGTGTAGAATTTTCGACCTTTTGAATCGGGGTTCCCTAAAACCGAGCGTCGTTCCCCGAGTGAAAATTAAAGGGTTTGAGAAAAAAAACAAAAAACGTCGCTTTTCCTTCATGAGACGGCGTTGGGACGGACCCAGAATCCGTCATTGGCGGTTCCGTCGGTTCGTTCCAAGGATCCGCTGTTGCCTGCGCTGCGAAGCAATTAACCCTGCACAATGACATCATAATGAGTCTTCAAGTTTAAATCAACAAATAGGATCATTATACTGTAAGCCCTACGTCCCGGGCTATAAATGGTTGCGCTCCCATCCAATCGAAGCGATCCATTATCACCAGGATGAATTGAGCTTATTTCCTTCAATTCTTTAGCCAAACACATGTTCACTCATGGGGACGTATTCCTTTTGCTTTGACATAAAATATCATTAAGACCCCAAATCACCTTCAGCTTGCGCGAGGAACAATTAAGATTGGTGCCGCCAGAGAAAGGACCCAAGGTCGCTAACTGGCCCCAACTGCTCACCCCCCGGTTCATGGGAGTTGTTCTTCAGGAATATCTGAGCCAGTGGTTGCTGCTGGAGGGGCAAACAGTCGCCGGATGGTCGGGTGACACCGCGGAACCCTACGCTCTCTCTGTTCTCCCGCACGTTTCGGTTTCCCTGGTCCCCTGGTTCTTGGCAACAGTTCAATAAAAACAGCTGGTTTTATTCAACACAAATGGACCTCGCTAGACGCGCGCGCGCACACACACACACACACACACACACACACACACACACACACACACACACACACACACACACACACACACACACACACAGTCTAGCATGTCGAATTAAAGTGGCCCAAAGGGTCCTTCGGTTACGTTCCCTATAGAATAGAGTAAATTTCTAAAATATATAGAGAAATATTATTAAAGAACCGCAGAGAAAATCGGTTGTGGAAACGGTTGAAGTTTCAAGCTCATTATGAGGACCACACAACCCATCGTTCCTCACGTTCCCACGGAGCAAAGCCCCCTCGCTCAGCTCACGTCGGTTGTGGTTTTGATTTGGTGTTTGCCCATCTGCATACGAGCAGAGCTGCGGAATCTGTTTTTCATTGGCGGACAGGGGCCTCATTCTGCGCAGTTCTACCAGCCTCTTGTCATTCTTGTGTGGGGGCGAACGACCCAGTTCTGAAACAGATAAAGGCTTCTAGCGCCAGTTTCCCAAAGGTTGAGCAGAGCGGCGTCGGAGGGAAGGCAAGAGGGCCGTTTACAGGCGGGCGACGCCACCACTCTTTGAGAGTTCAAGGCGATCAGTGGAGAGCGCAGGCGGTTGTCCAGATTGGTTGTAGATTAGGTGGAAATCGTACTCGGTAGTTGTCACAGATACAGTCTCGGAAAGTAAGGTACGGGACGGTACCACGGTACCATCCGGGGTGCAGTGGCGCGTCACATCGGCAGGTACGCTCATTGGCATGACACGGTACATGTTTGTAAATTTGTGCCTCTGGGGACAAATTTGACCCTCACCAGCAGTAAATGGTACAAATCTGGTCTTTTACAGGGCAAAGGCCACCCCGGTAAAAGAGCTTCTTCAAGATTCAAGATTCAAGATTCAAGATTTTTATTTGTCACATACATATACATACGTCCATACATATATGCAGTGAAATGTAATGTTCTTTTTCACAGGGTAAAGGCAGAGCCATTGTAGCCCTCGAGGTACAAAGCCGTACTTTACCTTTTACTCTCCTTGACTCTGAGGTCCCATCGCTGATGTTAGAGAGTCTGGGACACCGTTACCTCTGACCTGTCAGACGACCCAGATGTTGCAGGAGAGTTTCCTGACTCAACTTGTGTTGCTCATTATGGAGGCATGCCCCGCGCCGGTATTTCCCTCCTCCATTTGGATTTGTTGCTGCAATACTGGGTTTTGTTTTCATTCGCGGCGTTCCTCGGAAACTGTTGCTTCACATCAGTTGCGTAGTAAACACCTGACCGTTCCAGCTACAGCAGACAGCACGGGGGTGATTTATCAGCATCCAAAAATTGTTGCTGTGCGGAGGAAAACTCTTTGCTCTTGTATTTCGAGTTAAGTGGCCCAACTCAAGTATTGTGGACTTGGTTTCCCTAACAATCGAAGAAAAGTTGCTAAAATTGACATTCTGATGACCTTTGAGCAAATACTGTTGCCTTTTTTGCGCTTGTGTCGTATTAAATCTGTTGCAACTCGGACGATATATACAGTGTGTGCAGGAGCAAAGGATTCTGCTTCTCCCCCTGCTCAGCTGTCTGACTGAAACAGCCCACAGACTGTTCCTTTTAAATGTGTTATTGGGCCCCATTGTTGGGTTACAGCAGGACCCGGGGTCAAGGAACGGTACAGTACAGTTCTTATTCCAGGGGGCTCAAACTAACCTGGAACCGGGGGCCTTCGCTGCACTGGGACAAGGTATGGCCTCGTAAAAACACGAGGGCATCACCTCAAATAGTTTTATAAAATTCAAATTGGACAAATGAGGTTTGTTTCCTGGCCGTAACAGGCTCCAGAAATGCAGCGTGGCCCAGGGTCCAGCCACCGCATCGGCCCTTTTCCTCCAGGAGAACAAGGTGGTTTTCCTTTTTCAAACTGTTTTAACATCTCTCTTTCTTAAGTAGTACTTGATGCAGGGTTAAAGACATGTATTAAACATGAAGGCCACTTTCTTAGCAATGTTTTACACAATTCCCCTTTGGCTTTGTAATAATGTTCTGGCACTGGTTCTCTCCAGGTGCTCTGGTTTCCTCATTCCCACCTTCAATACATGTACAGTAGATAGGGCTGGACACTCACCCAAAGACCCAGATGTCAATATGTTCAATGCATGATCCTTCCCCAATTATGAACCAATCAGACCTCTCGTACTATCAGTGTGGTAGTAACCTGTTAGCTCTTCCAAGAAAACAATTAAAATGGGATGAAGCTGCATTTACTGCCGTCCCGACGCTGAGGACAACTGCCTTCTGACCTGAGATTGGCTCCATCTAAATCCCTATTTTAAATCTAAGCTTAAGAGGCTGCTTTTTTCTCACGTCTTTGAAGGTCAGAATTTTATTCTTTTTAATTAAATATGGAATATGCTTCGAAAAGAGCCTGCACACAAGAAAGAAATGAAATGCACAGTTATCATAGCTCCAAATGGCGCAGTCCATGTTGTTGTTGTCCGCACTCAATCTGTAATGCTTTCGAATAAACTGACCTGCTGAACGTTTGGTTCACAACACTCCCCTGGGGGTGACCGGAGCCCCACCCTGGCCTCACGGCCTCCCAAAATCACACGGGGTCTTCTGATTTATAGCATGCCGGAGCCTTGAAGGAGCGGGGCTCCTTTTGCTCTCACAGGTGCACCCAGCAGTCGGCAGCTGAGAACACAGACTCTGACCGACTCAGATCACAATGCACCAAGCGCCTTTGCGCCACAGCAGACGTGGACTCTGATTGCGTGTGTGTGTGTGTGTGTGTGTGTGTGTGTGTGTGTGTGTGTGTGTGTGTGTGTGTGTGTGTGTGTGTGTGTGTGTGTGTGTGGTGTGTGTGTGTGGTGTGTGTGTGTGTGTGTGTGTGTGTGTGGTGTGTGTGTGTGTCCTCTGATGGATCCGGCACAGCACCACGAAAGGCAGCAGTGTGATGAAGTGTATAAGCAAGAGGTGCAAAAACATTCATCTGATGAAGGGAGGGGGTGGGGTACATCTGGACTGTGTGATTGACTATAGTGGTGAATGAGCAAGCAAAGGAATCTTTGAACTACAGTTCAGTCGTCTCAAAAGAAAAAAAAAAACAATAATGGTGCGTGTTTTCATAATTAAATTCATAAATAGTGGATACTCTGTGTCACATACTTCACTGATTATGGCTCTCGCTTCAGAGCGCCGCACTGATTTGAGTACGGTGTCCAGAGGCTTCCTCCCAACCTCGAAGTCACTGCAAGTGAAAATTACAAAAAGTGTGTGTGTATCTGTGTGTGTGTCGTGAGTCCCGGTTGGAGTCCATCAGTTAGGTCCCCATGCCTTGTGCTCAGAGTAAGCTGGGAAGAGAGTAAACAGGGAAGGAGACGATGAATCAGTGACACAAATTAATGCTCAATACTTAATTCTCTGAAGTGGTCAACAGGTTTAGGTTTAGTTTCAGTGATCATTGGGTATTTCTAGCTTAAATATATAAAATAACCACGAACCCTCTACAAAGTGTTTTTTAGAGCACTCTGATGTCAAATACTGCAGTTATATAATTTACATATGCAATATTTTAAGAAGGCAGGAGCCTTTTTAATACTTAATGGCGTGGTATGTAAATGACTTTTTTTAACGATTATTTTAGATTAAATGTATAGCTTTACCATGGACTACATCCCAGGTCGTGCAGTGCAGTTAACGATCAATGGCTAGAATCCATCTAACCAGAGACAGGGATCCAGTGCTGAACCTTACCTCGCACTCGCCCACGCCACACAGGGAGGTCTTACTTTGTGTGTGTGCAGTGACCGGTTGGGTTTAATGGGGTGAAAGCAGCGGCTATGTCTGGAATGCCACCCCGCGCGGCCATGACCCCCTGGGATGGGGAGGATTAGAATCTGTGGGAGAAAGAAAAGCACCAAGCCACATAGTGCATTACCGAATGTTATGTAGATAGGTAAGTAGTGTGGCATTTTCGCCTACCGTGCGTCACTCAAGTGGCATGCTGGGGGACCTCCGGCACAGAGACACAGACGACCGGGTTGTAGAAAAAACACAAGTTTATTGTGGAGAAGGAGCTTGATAGAACAAGCCCCAAAGCAGATGGACACAGGTCATGACAGGGCTCCTCTCTCTTGAGTGTGTGTGGGGATGGGGGTTTTACCTGCTGCTTGTTAGACCAACCAACGAGCAACAGGTATGCAGCCACTCTGATCCTGGGTCCCCATTTACCTAGATCCAGGTCAGGTGTGGCTGCTCAAACCACACCACATACCCCCAACACCAAACTGAGGCCAGGGAGAAGGCCTGGCCGAAGCCCACCCCCCAAGCACAGAGAAAAAAAGAAGAAAAAAAAACGCCTAAAATACATACTCTGACATAGGGTTACTATAGCTAAAAATACAGACTCTAACCAAGGGTTACTATATCTGAAATAAATAAAACACTGGGCTCTGAAACAGGGTTGCCATACCTTAAACCAATAAATGCCCCCAAAAATTTTACTGATCCCCTTCCAGGGGGCCTTGTTCCCTGGGACAGCACGGATCACCGGCCTCCTTCCCCCAGGGTGACGATGGAGACTCCCCTCCTCCCTTCCGGACCGTGGGGCCTCGAGCTGCTGTGTTGGCTGGTGGAGGCGTGGCCAGGCTTGGCTGTTGTGGGGGCTTCTTGGAGGGGTGGCCTGGCTGCTGGGCTGCTGGCCACGGCAGTGGCTGCAGGGCAGAGAAGCTAGTTACCTGTCAGTGGTTACCTGTGGCGGTTGCTGCGGCTGCTTCTCCCCCCACCAGTCCGCTGGTCCTCCGCCAGCTGCTGGGTCCATGTTAGGGTCTGATCGTTCTGTCATGAACGAGTCGGATAAGACCCAGACGCAGCACACACTACAGGGAAAGTATAGACGGTTTATTTACAAAGGGGGAATAAGATGATGTGGAAATGGAATAAAGGGCAGGTAGGTCGTTCAGGGGTCCAAGCAGCAGCGGCAGCAGCAGCAGTGGACGTCTAGGAGATGGCTGACAGTGTAGGCGTGGTGGTAAGAAGGCCGTGCAGGTGGAAGACAGGCAGGATCATGAGGTCGGCGGTCTCCCGGGCGGAGGGAAGTTTGGGCAAGACGAAGAAGTGGTTGACCACCATCAAGACAACCATGGTGCCCTCTGAGGGGGGCAAGCTGGTGACAAAGTCCAGGGCAATGTGTTACCAGGGGCAGCTGGGAGTGGGTAAGGAATGGAGTAAGCCAGATCGGGGGGCGGTGCGAGGCCTTACTCCCAGCGTAGATGGTGCACACCAAGACAAACTCCTGGGTGTCTGTAGCCATAGAGGGCCACCAGAAGATTCTCCTTAGAAGGGAGAGGGTCCGTCCCACACTGGGGTGACATGAAAAACTTGAGTTGTGCCCGCATTGGAGAACATAGGAATGAACAGAGTCCAGAACAAACAAGTGGTTGGGAAGCCTACCTCCAGGGTCAGGTTGCGCCCTCTGAGCATCCCGTACCACCGACTCGAACTCCCAAGACAGGGCCCAAAGAACACAAGTGGAGGGCAGGATGCCCAGAAAACAAGGCCAAATGCCCTTGGCATGGGTTCAGTCATTTGGCAGACTGAATATAGGCAAGGTGTTTGTGGTCCGTCACAAAATATCAACAGCTGTTCAAACTCCCTCAAGCCAGTGCCTCCACCTCTCCAGGGCGAGCATAGTAACCGGTAGCTCCCTGTTGCCTACATCATAGTTGTGTCTGCTGGAGAGAGACGACGTGAGAAGAAGGCACAGGGATGGAGCTTGGAGTCAGGACCAGAGCGCTGGGAGAGGAATGCCCCCACTCCTACGTTGGAGGCGTCAACCTCGACGACGAATTGCCAAGAGGTATTGGGCTGGACCAGGGCGGGAGCTGAAACGAAGCGCTCCTTGAGCCGGCAGAAGGCTTCTTCAGCAGCAGGGGTCCAGGCAAAGGGAGCCACAGGGGAGGTGAGTCTGGTGAGAGGGGCTTCAACTCGGCTGTAGTCCCTAATAAAATGCCGGTAGAAGTTGGCAAAGCCCTGGAACTTCTTCAGCTTCTTGCGTGTGGATGGAACTGGCCACTCAGTGACCGCGTGGATCTTCTCCGGGTCTGTCCTCACCTGCCGAGACTCAATGATGTAGCCCAAGAAGCCCATGGAGTTCACGTGGAACTCGCACTTCTCCGATTTCACAAAAAGTCCATTCTCCAGGAGCCTTTTGAGCACCTGGCGGGAATGGAGCTTGTGTTCTGACAGGTCACGGGAGAGGATCAGAATGTTGTCTAAGTAGACGAAGAAAAAGTAGTTCAGGAAGTCCCTCAGCACCTCATTGACAAGGGCCTTGAATACGGCGGGGCGTTGGAGAAGCCAAAAGGCATCACTAAATACTCAAAGTGGCCTAGTGTGGTGTTGAATGCAGTCTTCCACTCGTCCCCCTCATGGATGGGAACCAGGTGGTAGGCGTTACACAAGTCCAGCTTGCTGAAGACTGTGGCACCATGCAGGGGTTCAAAGGCAGAACTGATGAGAGGCAGAGGAGACTTGTTTTTAACTGTGATGTTATTGAGTCCACCATAATCAATACAGGGTCGTAGGGACCCGTCCTTCTTAGCCACAAAGAAGAATCCTGCTCCCACAGGGAAAGAATAAGGTCGGATGATACCTGTAGAGAGTGACTCGGTGATGTACCTCTCCATGGTTTCCCGCTCAGTACGGGACAGGTTGTAGAGACGGCTGGAGGGCAGGGAGGCACCAGGGAGTAGATCAATCAAACAGTCGTACGGACGATGGGGTGGCAGATAGAGCGCCAGCTCCTTAGTGAACTCCTCCCCTAGATGGTGACATTCAGGAAGTACAGACAGGTCCAGAGTAACAGGAGAAACAGAGACATGGGCTCAAGAGGGGAAACACCAGAACACAGACATTTTGAATGGCATAGGGAACTCCACCTAACGATCTTGTTGGCAGACCAATAAATGTAAGGGTTGTAGAGTCCTAGCCAGGGATGTCCAGAGACCAGGGGGGTGTGAGGTGAGGAAAACACAAAATAACTAATGTAATCTCGGTGGTTCCTAGACAATATGAGCAGGAGGGGTTCAGTCTGGTGGGTGACCTGTGCCAGAAGGCTACTATCCAGAGCACCAATGGTCATGGGATAATTAAGGGGCACAACACAGATGCGCTAGTCAAGAAAACTCTGTTCGGCACAGGAATCTACCAAAGCTAATAATGGAAGGGCTAGTAGGTTGTGGCACATAGTGTCTTGGACCTGCAACCTAGGGGGTGGGGTCTTAGGTGCTGTAGGTCTCCCCACAGCGGCGGGTGAGCATTGTTTTTTGGCCAAACAGGAAAGGAAGCCAGGAAATTACCTGACTGTCCACAATATCGGCACTCCCCCGCCTTTATCCTCATTTGCTGTTTGGCAGGTGTGAGGGGGGCTCTACCTACTTGCATCGGCTCCTCCAGTGGAGCCGCGAGGGTACAAGGTGAGCTGGAGACAGCCTGGGTACCGGAAGTGACTCTCACGAGAGTTGGGGACGGAGCACGAGAACTGTAAGTGGAGCTGGAACAGTAGTTCCTTTAGCGGAGTCTCTCCAGTGGGCGGTGGTCCGGCTGCATGGAAAGAGAGATCAGAGCGTCCAAAGAGGTTAATGCATCCCACAGTGCAAATTCATCCCGGAGGTTTTCATCCTAACCTTGCAAAAATATGCCACAAAGGGCCTCCTCGTTTGACCCAGAACGTGGAAATCTACTGAGTAGTCAGCGATGCTTTGAGGACCCTGTCAGAGGTCTAGCAGTCTCTTCGCGGCATCCCCTGCTTAGACCGGATGATCAAACACCTTCTGGAACGCATCAAGGAACTAAGAAAAAAGTTCAGAATGTTGGTTATTCCTGCTTAGGATTGCTTGTGCCCAATCTAAAGCCTTTCCCCTTAGCAGTCATGAAACATAGTATAACTTGGTATAGTCATAAGCGTAGGTGGTTGGTTGTTGGTCAAAGACCAGCGTACATTGGAGGAGAAAACCCTGACACCTCCCAAGATCCCCTGCATAGGGTTCGGGTGTGGGCACACAGGGCTCCTGGATGAGGGGGGCGGCTGACGAGAGCGATCTTGGAGGGGCATAAGAGAAGGGGTTTTCTTAGTTGACAGAGTCTTTAGCATTTCCCCAAGTTGTGTGACCTGAGCACCAACGGCATGTTGTGTGTCCATGAGTCCTCGAATGAGCTGGTGGTGCCAGTGGAGGACCTCATTGTGGGTGGTCTGATGAATGGGGGTAGTGGCTGCTGGGTCAGAGAAGGCAAGGGGCAACAAATACATAAGAATTCAACGGAGAGCAGTTTGGACAATACCACACTAGGTGACGGTACGATCGGACGAGGTCTGAATGAGGATCCGGGGCTCTTATTGAGAGTGGTGATGTAGACGTATAGACATGGACATACTAGATACAAGAGGGAAAGGGAGGAGAGACACATAAGGAGACAGAAAGCTGCGGCTGAGGCTGTGACAGGGAGTTGGTTGGTACTTGGGCCTCCCATTGACCCGCTGGTGGCTCCAGGGCCTTCTGTGTCCCTTCCCCGTGCTGGAGAGTCCCTGTTCAGGTGACAGTGTGGCCGTTTCACCACCGGCCATCCAAGTGGCGTTTCAGGGACCTCTGGCACAGAGACACAGACGACAGCGTTGTAGAAAAAACACAAGTTTATTGTGGAGAGGGGGCTTGACAGAACAGCCCTGGAGCAGATGATAGATAGATAGATAGATAGATAGATAGATAGATAGATAGATAGATAGATAGATAGATAGATAGATAGATAGATAGATAGATAGATAGATAGATAGATAGATAGATAGATAGATAGATAGATAGATAGATAGATAGATAGATAGATAGATAGATAGATACCAAGATAGATTGGCAGGCTTTGTATGTGTTTTATAAACTGGACAAATCAAATACATTAAAGTGTAAAATGTATGATGTGTTGAGCCAGAAGTGAAGGAGCGGGAGTCAGTATTTTGACAAATTGTGTAGCTACTGTAGATCTGGTCTGGTAGAGGTATGTTTAGTTCACTGAATAATGCATCGTCATTTATATAATGCGCTGCTCCTGTAGAAGGAGGACGTAACATTTGCATTATTAGAGAGAGAGCCATCCATAACGCACTACAAGGCAGACACAACATACACCATTCAGTAGATACTAATCCAAAAGGCACTCCATTACAGAGGATTGTTTTTCTAGCGTCGGCTGCCAAAGTAGGAATCAAGCGTCCAAACTTGGCAGCGTTCGTGCCATTCCGCCCCCCTCTAAGCTATATGAGACAACACGCAGACAAAAGCCCGATATTAAGAGCAGAGAGGTTAAAGTATGTGTGGCTGGAACCCCACTCTCCCCAGTTACTCCTAATTCACAACATGACAGAATGGAGTAAGGAGCAGAATGGTGGCGGTGCGGTTGCGAGTCGAGTCTTTGTATCAGTGAAATACCGGTAAAAAGCTCTGTGAGGATGATGAGCTCAGCCCCCGGCTCCGACCCCGGCACAGCTGTTCGAGCCGGGACAAACATCCCCGCCTGCAGTAAGTCACACTGGGGCGACGGCCAGGAGCGCATCGAAGTGGAACAACCCACACAAGGGAAGAGCCGGCGATTGTTCATCATGCCGCTCGCATTAAAGGGAGCGATGTGTCACCGCCCAGCCCCGCGGTGGAGGTACGGTAAGGCTGTCCCAGAGGGGAACGGGAAGGGTGGGAAGCGGGTCGAGGGTGCAGGGGAACGAGGCCGACTCCTCTCCCCACAACTGCAGCTGTTTAGCGTGCTGGCCCGAAGCCAAGGCCGCCATCGGGACCTCGAGGCTAATCGCTACGCTTTAATTGAATGGAAGGAGCGCTTCCTCCTTCTTAAGGACCTACAGCTAATCAGATTGACTGGATAATTGATGATGATGGGCCGTCCCCCTTCTTAACCTCGCACAGAGAAGCGCTCTATGTCGCCGTGCCTCCCCTGTGTTGAACTGTATCTGCGACTCCGCGACCCACGTACCGCGTCGACAGGGACGTACATGTTGCATCTCTTTCTCCGAGATGAGGGCTTGTAGAGAAATCTGCCCTTTTGGTGAGAAAAGCTGATCTCATCAACGGCAAGGCAACAGTTTCTTACCACGGTTAATGTTCATATCTGCCTCAAAATATCCTCAACCCAACATACCAGATGGCTCAGCATGAAAAGCAGATATCCTTCTTATAGCTCTTTAGAAAATTAGGATTAAAATAATGATAAATAAGATACATTCATAAATACATAGTTTCAATGAAAAGTTTTAAAATCAAATAATAGTATATAATAAAATATTTTTTGGCAATAAAAGTATTGGGTTATGTGGTGATTTGGTTTAAGCAACACATTGCTTTGCCTATAGCATTTCCTGTCTCCTCCAGTGTGGTAGGAATACAGAGGATACATAACAAGTAAACACGGACTTATACGACATTTTCAGGCTTGATTTGTCTGCTTTATTTTAAGGTTTTATCTGAGCATATGACATAAGGTGTAAGGTAAGTATTATAAATACAGAAATATGTTTTAAATTGTTCGATTTTTTTTTATATCATTTCTGCATACCCTTTTTCCATACCTTTGTGCTGTTTATTACCTCTCCTTACAAACCAAATAACGTCCTACAGGGTACTGTATACTCCAGTGTGTTCTCCAACATGAAGGGGCGTTACGTTTTGATAATGCACGGCCTGCCAAACTTTATTTGACCAAACAGATTGCTTGGGTTCTACCTTCCTGCGCTTTAAAACGCCCTCTGACTTCCTCTGTTGACTAATAGCCCATGTTGAAATTATGGGACACCTGCAATGTTTCATGGTCTGCAGCCCCGGAGAAAGCTGTCACCGCAATCTCTTTCGTGAGAACTAAGTTGTCCCAGAAGACCAACTGCTCACCTGCAGTGGCACCGGGGGCCAACGGAGATTTTCAAGCTGTAATCTAGACAAATACCAAACAAATTAGGCCACAAGCAACAATTATATTCTACTGTGGTTAACAAGGCCGCTTTATTACACAGGACAAGGAAGCGGTCTGGGAATGGTTGAGAAGGGGCGATTTTGAAACTGTAAAGTTACTGGTAAGCAGGAGCAGATGGGGACATTGCCAAAACCCGCACACACCAAAGCCCTTAAATCGCTCTGCATAAATGTTTGGTTTTTACTGGTCTACTCTCTTTATTATTCCTTGTAAAATTATCCATTTGGAAATTCGAGAAAGTCATGCGAATATCAGAAAGCCAAGTCCGAGCGCGTGACGCAGTCGTGCCATGAAAGCAAGGATTCTTACGGTTAATAAAAGACAACTGAAAGGATTTAGTTACGGCAGTTTGCGTGTGGACATGCTTTGGGGAAGAAGGCACATCGCTCAGAAATAAGAAATTTGTTACACAGGGATAGTTACAAAATTCCCCAGGTATAGCCAAGAAATTGCAGTAACTAGACCGTTTGACAAGAAATATACCTACTTTTTTTATGGCAATGATGGAGGTTGACGCTATTTTGGAGTATTTGACGAATCCAACTACTATTCGCTTTACAGGCAAGACAGGGCCAAAATGTGTGAGGGTGTGTGCAAATGGAGAGAAAGTGGCGCACGGTGGCGCAGTGCATTGCACTGCTGCCTCACAGCAAGAAGGTCCTGGGTTCGATTCCCGCCTGGGGAGCTGTTGGCACCGTGCTCCGGCGGGTTATCTCCCAAACAGGAGCCTTTCTGTGTGGAGTTTGCATGTTCTCCCCGTGCTCACATGGGGTTTCCTCCACCTCACGTCAGTAAGGACCCCCACCAAAAACATGCACCCATCATCGTCTGACCAGCGATGGACACTTATCATCTGGTCCCCGGGCGCGTCCACGTATGCTGCCCACTGCTCCTGGCTGTGCCCCCAGAGGAAGGACAAGCCAAGGATGGGTCAAAAGCAGAGAATCCATTTCACCGGCCACCATCAAAGCATGTGTGTGTGTGTGCAAGCATGTGTTGTAGTGTGTTGCGTGATAAATAAAGTCTGTTTCTGTTTCTTGTTTCAGCCGTGTCTATGTGCATGTTTTTCGTCGGTTTCTTTGCCTTTTCCTTGCTTGTGGGGTTCACCCTGCACGTCTGCCTTTGACCGCATGTGCGGAACACACTCGGGAAACAGCTCAGCTCTGTGTGGTCTCCACCTCTGCCAGCTCGATCATCTCCCGCCGATCTGGAAGAGGCCACAGCGTTGCTGCGGGGCGTTGGATGCGAAAGGACTCTCTCTCTCTCTTTCTCTCTCTCTCTTTCTCTCTCTCTCTCTCTCTCTCTATCATGGAACTCGAGCAGTTGAAAACGCACTTCTCTATCACGCGAGGTGCCTCTCTCATACTGTGGGTGTGATCTCCTGGGCTTCTTCCTACTGGTTGAATTGAAATATCTGCACTCCTTGGTGATGCCATGAGATACTTAATTACATCTGGTCGAAGCAGATGCGTTCATCATCTGATCGGTTGCGTGCTTGCTTCTCTTCCCTCCGCTTTATTTAGTCGAGTCCACTGACGATCCAAACTTTACTCGAGAGCTCTCACAAGCCGGCCCCCGTAACGCTGCCCCCTAACGTCATCATTGTCGCATCATCATCTGACTCCCATTATTAGTTTACGTCTGTTTATTTCCTCTGGCAGAGGAACAGAGCAAGAAGTGACGCAAAGTTGACAGGATCCGCCGCCACGCACGCAACAGACCGGGAAGAGCTGAGGAAGAGAAAAATTCCCTTTAAGTGTCCTCAATATAAGCAAGGGTAACACAGGATTCCTATCAATGTGGAGCGTTTAAGCACGTGTGTTGAAGTGTGTTCAGGGAAGGTTATTAAGGAGTAAGGTGAATGGGATCTTGCTGAAAAACAGCGATATCCATCTTCCTTTGAAAGGGAACAAAGACCGCTAGATAGATCCCAGGCGTTCACAATGGAATAGGCAAATTAATTCAATGACTTCAGTTTGTGCGACACAAGAACCAGCTGAACACATCTTTCGCTGATTGTTGCTTGAGATTAAATAGATTGGAATAAAGTATTCTGCCTCTGATATTCTTGAACAGACCATATGAAAAGACGTACATATTCTTTATCGCTATCTCCGGCAAATTCATTCCTGGCTATTCATAACTTAGTAGCCTCGAGCCGTGCACAAAACGCGTTTCGATGTTGTACAAAATCTAGTTTGCTGATGAACACAACATGATATTATTCATAAACCTACAGTACCAGCCACTCAGAATGGCCGCCCCCTCCCCCAGCTGGCTGCCAGCCGCACATATCCATTCATTCCATTCAGATGAGCACGGACCCGTCACTGGCCTGGCACGGACCAGCTGGCCATTCTAGGCACCGGCGTCTGTAGTTGAGTTATCCCACTAAGAATGAGAACGTCATAGTAGATTAAATATTAGACTGCGGGGCTTCAACCATCAGGATTCACGGAGATTACACGACTCCCAGACAAGAGTTCAAACGAATTAACCAACTGTTATAATTAATTACAGTACCTGGTATTCATGTGGACATCGGAAATCCATGATTCATCGTCAATCATTCTCATGTTCATGCTCGTACTTTTCCAGCTCCATACTGTACAACTGAGGCTGACAGCGGGTGTAACGGCCGTTGGTTGTTGCTCAAGGAGCTCAGGGAAGTGCGTGATCCAGCCGGAGAATCATAACGATGATAAATACTGAACTGGAGTCCAAGCGGAAGCCTGTCAAAGTGTCCCGTACGGTAGCTGCAGTTAATCATTCCCTGTTCACTCCATCTAAGTGGCTCCGAGGCTGAGTTATTTCACCCTCTTAAACGTTGACATGTAAAATACCATTAGTGGTGGTGCCATGAAGTCTCAGAAAAAACTCCTTTACTTATACGCAACACATGCTTCCGCGGAGTACGCGGGATGACGTAAACGCCGCAGTGAGGAAGCGCTATTTGGCAATTTTGAAATAATTGTCAAGGACTTTGCGGCGGAGTCAATCAGGAGCTGTTTACGCGGAGATAAAACCGAGAGCTCCTCGTGGCCCGGCTCCCGACTCTGCTGGCTCGCCGTGGGATCTCTGCCTTTTTGGACGCTCTTGGCGCGGCGCGGCGGCCGTGATGTCTTTGTGTGACTTGGGAGCGGATTCCGTCCTCCCCGTGTTGCAGCTCTGTTCGTCTGCAGCGGGGCCAGGCTGCTCGGTGGAAAACAGGAGTGCCAGATTGAATAAATCTTAGAATATGTTTTTTTGTAAACAATCCCGACTCGAGAGCATCCAGCAGTTCATTCTTTTCCAGCATTAGCGGGGATTAAAGCTGACGTCGTCTCGTAAGCGTCGGCAGGAGGCCGTAGCGCCGCAGCCGGGGCGCCGGGCCGAAATACTGTCGCCCCGGGGAACAACCTTACCGCACTTTTGTTTTCCCACCTCACGTTTATCCGGAGGGCGGTTCTCTGAGGCTTTATTTTTTATCTTTTTGCTCTGTGAGACGGCGAAATCCTTCCCGTCGTATTTTCTCACCGAGAAAAACACTTACGAGCGTGATCAACATTGTTCACCTCGGGGACACACCACTCGTATCCACTGTTTCAGGGAAAGGAATGAAAGTCGCGATTCAGAGGGCGGATGATGCCGCGGATCAGAACGTCGCGCGTGAAGTGAGGCGTGGGATCTGTGCGGCTTTCACATGCGGCCGGCCTCTCCGTCTTCTTCCCCTTATTGATTGTGCTTTCCTCTCGGTGGACTAGGTGGGGCGAAATAATTAACTCAGGAAGGCGTGTGTGATATTGATCAAATTAAAGAAAGCCTCCGTGATGCCGGAGTTAATGCTCTCGCAAATAAAATATGAGCAGCGCAAAAGAACGGCCGGGGGGCATATCTAGATCTAACATATCACATCCGTAGTGTAATTTTAGGAAGGCGTCGGGGGGGGGATTTTTGGATAATGATTGAAGAGGAAGTTGAAGGAGCCATTCAAACTGGCACACCTCCTTTTGAAAATGTAGTTAGAGTGTTCAGAGCCTTAACAAAAAACAAAAAACAAAAAAACTCCCCCATGTCAGGCAGATTTTGTTGTTCTCTTGTTCACTCGTCGTAAAGACACGAGAGGCGTCGTTCAAACGGCTCTCGGCTCTTTTAGGGTGCTGTGGATTTTAAGATGAAATGGAAGTGATTCACTTTAGAGGGACCGGGTCGGTAGGAGAGAGGAAAGGAGAGAGGGACGGGTCGGTAGAAGAGAGGGAAGGAGAGAAGGACGAGTCAGTAGGGGAGAGGGAAGGAGAGAGGAACGGGGCGGTAGGAGAGAGGAAAGGAGAGAGGGACGGGTCGGTAGGAGAGAGGGAAGGGGAAAAGGACGGGGCGGTAGGAGAGAGGAAAGGAGAGAGGGACGGGGAGGTAGGAGAGAGGGAAGGGGAGAAGGACGGGCGGTAGGAGAGAGGGAAGGAGAGAAGGACGAGTCGGTAGGGAAAAGGGAAGGGGAGAAGGACGGGTCAGTAGGAGATAGGGAAGGAGAGAGGAACGGGGCGGTAGGAGAGAGGAAAGGAGAGAGGGACGGGGCGGTAGGAGAGAGGGAAGGAGAGAGGGACGATCAGTAGGAGAGAGGGAAGGAGAGAGGAACGATCAGTAGGAGAGAGGAAAGGAGAGAGGGAAGATCAGTAGGAAAGAGGGAAGGAGAGAGGGACGGGTCAGTAGGAGAGAGGGAAGGAGAAAGGGAAGGAGAGAGGGATGGGTTAGCAGGAGAGAAGGAAGGAGAGAGACGGGGCGGTAGGAGACAGGGAAGGAGAGGGAGACGGGGCGGAAGGAGACAGGGAAGGAGAGAGGGATGGAGAGCGGGAGGGCGGTGCTCCGCCATGTGTCTCAACAGGAAGTGGCGAACGTGTCATTGTTGTGGTCTCAGCG
The DNA here is from genome assembly GCF_960531495.2 of Zeus faber. NCBI lineage: Eukaryota > Metazoa > Chordata > Actinopteri > Zeiformes > Zeidae > Zeus > Zeus faber. The sequence continues at coordinate 7,975,825 of NC_137190.1, read as the reverse complement.
TCCCGGCAGTGACCAGGAGCAGGGCCGACTTTTGTTGAGGGGGGCGGGGTCACGTCGAGTCAAACCAAACACTTTAAACAAACAGATTTCCCACAAAGCTTTTCAACAAGAGCACAAATAAAGATAATAAATAAAGATAATAAATAAAGATAATAAATAAAGATAATAAATAAATAAATAAATAAATACAAACAGGAGAGCATGGACTTTGAAAAGCGTAAGGGCGTTGTGCCAGATCTTGTTGGCGTGCAGCCCAGATGTCCTTTGGCTGATTCAGTTGCATTTTGGGATCATTTCAAAGTAAACGATGAAAAAGAAAACACGTCGGCTAACGATATAAATCAGTTTTGGCTTTTGATTTTTTTTTTCTTTTCTCCCCTAATAGAAAACCATTATCAACTCCCTTCGACATCAAACACTGGATTTGATGCGTTTGGTGCAACAAAACATGCGCACAATAATCTTTTTATGAGCGTGCTGGCACATGAGGCCCCTGGATGTGGTTATCTACTATTTGAAACCCTCCTGGGGGAAAAAGGCAGCGCTGGGTCCCGCTGACGGCGTGCGCAAAACTCCCCGACGCTTGTGGATTTGAAAGACGCCGTTTGGCGCCGAGGGGTCGGAGGGAGCCAGCGCGGAGCCGAGCCTCAGGCGCACCACCCCACCCGGAGAGACAAACGCAGCGAGGCCAGCTGCTCTGGAAGAGGGTGTTTGACACATCTTCTTCTTTTTTTTTTTGCATGCTCTTCCGAAGCCAAAACGGCATCCAACAGCGTTTTTGCCCAAAGCGCATAATGATGGAGTGCTGGGTGCACTTTATGCATGTAAGGACGCATGTGTAGTCGGCTGTCTTCTGTCCGACCTTGTTCCGTTGCCTTGTGTCGGTTTTGCGTCGCCGCCCGTCAGTAATGTGGGCAGGGAGATTTATCGGCGGCTTGCGTAGTGACGTGAGCGCATCGCCAAGACACATCGTGCGCATGAAATGTGCTTGGGGACGGTTCTGGGTTCTGCGCTTCGCCGGGACCTCTCCCTCAAAGGGGCAGATCTTCCACTGTTTCAAGTCTCCAAAATTTACAGTCATTACACAGATGTCATAATGATGGTCATAATTTGCAAGCCCATTTTTTGGAAAAGTCACAAGACGCCGAACGAGCAAAAAGGCCAGACAAGCGTGTGGGAATAAAACATACCACAAAGATGAGTCAACGAACTTACTTCAATAAGCGGTAATAAACTGTTTTAATGAAACACATTCATCTCCGCTGGAAGAGTCTCGGGCCTTAAAGAAGAAAGTCGTATCACTCTTTAGTCGGGTCTTCAAAGTTACAAAGCAAACAGTCCCCGATGACCCTGACCCCGGCTGCCACCGTGGTAAGTGGTCGAAAGCCTCGGCCAATCCCTGGCCAAGATAACTGTAATCCATGTCTGTAACCAGAAAAATCCCTAAAATCCATTTTCAACTGTCCTGAAGAAGGATCAATAGGGGTCATTGTGAGGAGTCTCACTGTTATCCACCATCCACCATACTGTACCATTCCACCTGTGGCCATAGTTTCAGTGAGAGGTCTTCTGCTGGTAGATGATTCAAGTGTGCTTAAGGGTTCTCTCCCAAAAAACTCTATCAATCAAACCATTGTGCGAGGACGCTAAGCTATGCATTCACATGTTGGGTCGGGCTCGCTTGACCGGCCGACGTGTTCACACGTTTCGCTCTTCACATTTCTCCTCGGGCCCGGGACCGAGCGGGGCCCCCCTGTCTCCTCCAATCCGGCGGCGGTTTGATCCCACGCCCGCCGGGTCGTGCTCCCGACCACACCGCTCTGCGACGTCGTGACAAACCGGCTGCTGGGCGAGGGTCTGGGGGTGAGCGCGGGCGGGCGCCCGTCCGCAAAAGGAGAGGAGCTGGGCCGTCGCCGTGTCCGGTTCCGGCTCAGCCACAGCTCTGCGCCGCTCCTCTCACCAGCGTCTCGCTGACCTACTCAGCTCCAGATGTGAGGGTTTGCAGCGGAGCACGCGATGCCCAACACATGCAAAGGCACAATGGCAAGTATTTTTCCTTCACTTAACATTTTCTTTTTCAAATCAAATGCAATGTTTGGCCTCCAAACCCCAAACCACTGAGAGTGCATTTGTACTGAAACAAAACAAAGCAAGGCAATATTGGAATGGAAACCACAGGTTTGTCGAAAAAGAGAGGGGGCCTGCAAGGTTCACCTACATGGAGTGACTTGGTGGCTGTGGCTGCGAGATGAGAGCTGAGACTCAGCCGGGAGGGGCCCAGAGCGACCGCCGGGCCTTTGAAGCTCCGGAATAAAATCTATCAGAAAGATCAGCGACGTGTGGCTGCTGTGATGTACAGTATGTGTGGATTATGACCGAGCCGTTCGGCCCCTAGAGGGACACCGGATATTGGTATTAGCTCTAGAGCCGGGCGGGAGACTGACGGCTTGATTCACCGGGCACGCACATACACACACGCACTCACATACACAAAGGAACACGCACAGACACACATAAACAAGCACACATTCACACGCGTACTCATGCAGAGAACACTCCCAGGCCAAGCCTTACAAGTCCCCTCTCCTACCTGAGTTTTAAGCCTACCTGACGGTGAATGTGTGCGTGTTTTAAAATGGAAAAATCAGCCTCGGGTTGCAGTGAGTTCTCGGACGGCCCCGGAGGCGCTGTAGCTGACAGAGCCACAAGAGGGCATTAGTGCTTTTAAAGTGCTTTTAATGTTCACTAAACCAAATTCATGGTTTTATATCTGTCATTTTTCAATACTTATACGCTTATGAATAAATTACGCCTTGAAAAATGGCTTGCTGTTCAGAAACTGTTGCATTGATGAATCCAACGTGATCACCTCTAACACCAATGTATAGATAGATGGATAGATACTGTAAAAGTATATAAAAGTGTTGTGAACTCAAATGAGTTATTAGAGTGCTATTATACACACTATGTCACTGCCCCCCTCGGCCATTTCCTCTGGTTTTCTCGGGTTGAGCCACAGCAACACTGCCAATTAGCACATGCGTGAGTATTTGGATTATGACTCAGAATGGCTATACACAGCATTAACACCAAAGAGGTGGATTTTTAATGGGGAGCACAGTTACAACCGAGATGTGTTGAATTATGATCATGTGTTATTTTAATGAAAAACACCTGAAATATTATTATTTTATGTTGTTTGCTCAGTGTAATTGTTCCAAGCCTCATGTGCTAGAATATGTTTCCAAGAAACAGTTGTGACAAAACTAGTGCGTGCATGTTTATCTATTTAAAATTTGGCACAAGTGGGCCTCTATTACACGTATTACTTTAAAATTTCCACTATTTCCACTTTGTAATTGATAAGTGGCAGTTGCATTTGCGTTCCTTTCAGTTAGCTACTTTGGGGCGCCTTTCCAGGGCATGTGGGGGCAGTTTGGGCTTCTCTATTCCCGTCTTTGCGTGAAATAATGTTTTTGAACTTCTGCATTAAACTGTATTATTTGGCACATTTGTTTTGTAACTTATAATAAGGGATGGAAGTACCCTAACTACTTACAATACATACTCCAATTTAGTTTTTTTGTTTTTTTTAATTTACAAGTCAAAATAATAACCAGGCTCTATTTACTTGCGAATCATTTGTATTTGAATTGAATACTGCAGTTTGATCGATCTGAGAATGAACCATTGTCGTTTCTTTTAAGTTGTCACTGGAGGCAGGGGTCATAAGTGGCGGCCTTGCGAGGGTGGAGGAGCGGAGCGAGGGAGCCGGAGTCTGGAACCTGACCGGCGAGTGCAGGTATGGAGGGGCAGTTCCATGTATGGACTCGTACGAAATTGATCCTTGCAGCGAGCGGACAAGGGGAGTCATGTGAGGGAATTTGGGTAGGTGGAAGACTGGACAGGCTGCCGCATTCTGGACGCGCTGTAGCGGTCTGATGGAACAGGCGGGTAGTCCCGCCACTGGGGTGTGGTAGGTGGAGGATGGATGTTGTAGAAGGAAAACCACTAACTGGGGACCGGGATTTAAGAGTGTTTGCTTTCATTATTAACACTTTTTTTCTGCTCCTGAAGTAGCTGTCCAGTTTCATTACCCCAGGCCTGCAAACCAGAGGTTACAGAGAGTATATCCAGTCTGTGCAACTCACTACCCTCAAACGCATACCATTGCTGGAGCCGCCCCAGACGCAACAAGTGTGGGCGTTAATTTGATGACGAAATGCCCTAAAATTAGACACAGAAAAATAAATGTCATGTTGCATTTGTTGAATAGCCTAAACATGTTAGTATTAGCCATGATTGTCTCTATGCATCAATCACATTTACATGATTTTCCATCTTTCTCTCTCTCTCTCTCTCTCTCTCTCTCTCTCTCTCTCTGTCCTCAGCAGCCTGCAGCTGTTTGAACAAAAATGCTTCACTTGTGATGTGTGCACATGGCTTTATTCACAATTGCTTTTAGCCTTGGGAGTAATGCACTGTATATCAAATGTAAAATTATAATTTATTCCATATTCTTCACTCTTAATCAGTGTGACTACAGTTGCCCCTACTGGGCTCTAACGTATGTGACCTTTCAATATACAGTATGTGTGGTGCAGGTGGTTTGGTCTGCATGCCCAGCTCTGGAGACTGGGTTTAAATTACAGCTGGAGCCCTGTTTATGCAAAGCTTGTGAAACAGATTAGATGAAACAAAATATTTTAATTTGTATCTGTGTGTAATGACTTGCCCTCTATGTTGTATGTATTTCCCAAATGCCCCCCTTGGGAAGTATTTTTGCTGGGGCTTTCTACCATTGCTTAAACTAATTCCTGTTATATTATCAAGTCAATTTATTCTGATTTGGAATTTTTTTACCTGTATTCTGATTGCTTTTCATCAGTTTGTATCAATGCCTTTTCCATCCGAAGGTCAAAATGTACCTAAACAGCGGCGCTTCCGACCATCGGGTGAAATCTTTGTGCAGCAGCAAAGCACGGCGTGATTTGGAGGCAAAAAAAAGTGCCCGCAATGGGGGAAGGTAACCATGTGTCAGCTGCGGGAGCGGGGTTTGCGGCGAACACATGAACACTCCCATCGATCTAGGTGGTGAAGCAGAAGCAAACCTCAAATGTGGATCGACGTTCCCAGCCCTGGGCAGGGCAGATTGGTATCCAAAAAGGAAGAGGACTGCTTCCCGCCTGCTTCCGCCACCCATATAGGGAGATCCCACTTTCTCGAAGGCAGGTTGACTGGATAACAAGGTAAATGTCATGGTTGGCTTTGTGGAGGCTTTGGAAGCTCTGTCTGATTGGTGGTTCCAATATTTTAAACCTCCCTGAATAGACCACCATTGAGAAATGTATCTCTCTCCTGCAGCTTCTCGCTACGCGTCAATGCAGCCTTCACAGCAGTAAAAACTAAATCCATTATTAAACTAAATCCGAAATTCAGAAAGCAGACACTCACCTTCAATAATACTTGTAGACTTAGTTACACAAAAGAAGTACAAAAAAAAACTAAATATGCTCTCCACACAACTGTAGAGGGATACATGATGTCTATTTTTGTTCCATTTAATTTCCCCGAGGGCAGTCAGGAGGAGGTTAAGACACGCTGTGCGGATCAATGGCATCAACTCAGAGCAGACGGCCCGATCAATGGAGACTTGCTCAGGGACTGTGCGCTAATAACTGATCTTTTTTCAGGACTTGACGTAACTGGATACCGTGCAGCGTTCTTGCCTTCCCTCTGATGTACGGGAGATAATGTCACACCTAAACTCTTTCCTTCTGGCTTCCTTACACGCTTGTTGTTAGGTTCCAGTGCTGAACATTTCTATAGGGAATCATAGGTTACAAATCCAAGGATACATCAACGTGGCAGTTTCGCCTACCACGAGCCACCCAAGTGGCGTTTTCAAGGACCTCCGGCACAGAGACAGACCACGGGGTTGTAGACACCAGTTTATTGTGGAGAGAGGGCCAGTTGGAATTGACCCAGGAGCCGATAGAGATGTGCCATGACAGGGCTCCTCTCCTGAGTGAGTGTAAGTGTTTACCTGCCGCCCGTTAGACCAACCAAGGAGCAACAGGTGTACAGCCACACTGATCCTGGGTCCCCAATTATCTAGTTCCAGGTCAGGTGTGGCTGTTCAAACCACACCATCCCCACACCACATACTCCTGACACCAAACTGAGGCCAGGGAGAATACCTGGACCCAAGGCCCCCCACCCCCACCCCCAGCAGAGAACTAAAAAAAAAAAGCCTAAAACACAGACTCTGAAACAGGGTTTGCTATACCTGAAAAGGACAGACTCTGACGCAGGGTTCTAATACCTTAAAATAATAAAACACCAGACTCTGAAACAGGGTTCCCATTCCTTAAACCAGGGGTCGGGAACCTATGGCTCTCGAGCCATGGCTCTTTCGATGACGGTATATGGCTCGCAGACAATTTCGAGATAAAATCTTTTATCACAATTAACACGTAATCAATAATTATTCTGTGTCATTTTAACGTAAAACAGGAAAGAGAAATTACAATTTTGAAAATAAAATTCAAAATATAAATGTGGCGGACAAAGCGGCGTAGTCAAGCACCGGCTGCGGACCACAGAAAGACTCCGGGGCGCCTTTCACTCGGCGCCCTGCCCCTCCCGGGTCTCTGCTCAGGCGCCACTTGTGGGAGGCTCTGCCCACAGGTGAGGGTTTAGGGAGGGAAACAGAGTCTTTCTGGCCGTGGTGCGCCGACATGGCCAGAGTTTTATTGTTCATTTCAATATGCGGCACACAGGCCACAATTATTTTTATCACTGAGGATTATTATAATTGTGGGTAATAATGATCCTCTTGGGCGCAGGAGGAACAGCGTTCAACTGCTGGGCTGCTTACGAGCCTGTGCACCCATCCCCTCTGTAAGACAGACAAACATGAAGAAAACTCCCTGCCTCCAGTCGGACCAATCAGCTCAACACAAGTGGACAGAAATGGAAAAAACTTCAATATGTATGTCATAAATAATCTCTTGAACTTGAACATGAAGAGCAGCTGATTCTTAAAACTTGGAAGGAGCTTCCCGTCACATAGCACACAATGCAGCGTGTGAGTATTGCCGTATTGACCATGTTTGGCTCTACATACGCATGTGAGCAGTCTTTCTGGCGTCTGAGAAACATTAAGAGCAACCTACGCTCACGTTGAACTGATGGAAGCCTAAATGCAGCATGAAGCTTAACCTCACTACGTATGAAGCAGACTACAAGGCCACCAGCAAAACCATGCAGCACCACAAGTCGCATTAATGGTAAAAGGTATTTCATTTATTATTGGTTGGGTACAGTATAACAACAATATTATGAAGAAGAATAAAGAGAAATTTATTATATATAGTGCTTTTTTAAATACTCACAATGTGTTGAAAACGTATACGTTAAAAATGTATGCCCTACTTAAAAAATGTCAGGTGTGGCTACTCAAACCACACCATCCCCACACCATAATCAATTGTTCCTATTTCCGTCATTAATTTAAAATGTAGGCATCTTTCTTCGAGTGATCACCATTAATTGATTATTAGAGCGACATATTAAACTGGTAGTAGGCCTGAAAAGGGAAGGCTTTCTTGGGTCCAACCACTGGCGGGCGCCTCATACACCGAATTACTGACAATTACTTAGAAAAACAAAACTAAACAATTTGGTTTGTTGCTGTGAAGCAAGGGGAAATATTACAAAAATATATATACATGCCATGATATACCCCCGCATGTACATATGCAAATACAATTGTGACTTTTGAACATGTGAAATAAAATGCTGTAAAACACTGAGATTTCGGCGAAGATAAAACGTCAAGAAATCTCAGGGCACTTTCTCACATTAGTCTGTTTTTGCCTTGTTGAATCAGAGGGAAATTTATACTTTTGCTTAGTTTTCTATTTGGTTCGTTCGGTTTCACACTGCACAAAACCAGAAAAAAAAAATATATATATATATATTTTCTGAGGAGCGTGAGGGATGGAGTAGGATTCTTTCATCGATTGGTCAGAAATATAGTGGAGGACATATGACAAAGGCTTTGCATCAAAATCACGGAAATCAACCAAGCACAGAGGCCATGGGGCTGGTTGCTCCGGCTTGTCGACGACGTGTTGATCCACTCTTTCCAAAGAAGACGTGCCGCAATCAGGCGTCGGTATGCGAGCCTTGAAACAAATGTAAACAAAAGCTCGCCCGCAATCCATAATACGTAGCGTGTTTGGTTCACTTCCTGCAATTGGGCTGAATCAGGGTCGAATTGTGTTCTCTCCGCAGTCGAACCGCATTTGGATTCGCGTGGAAGTTGCCCGAGACCACCCACTGTACAAAATGATTTGCACTGCAGATGGAACTAATCCCCTCACTCTCTACTTCGTTGGGACCAAAGTAGGTGAAGGCTGCCAGTAGCAGGATCATCGCAGGTCCACACAGCGATCAGGGAATGTTAAAGGGCTGGGAAAACCCGTAACGAAGGCCTCCCTTGAGAGTGCAGGCAGATAAGAAGAACCAAGCTCAAAATACCGTCGCTGTGCTAAACGTTTTAAAGTGCAACTCCTGCTTCCAATTGCTTTGTGGGTAGATCTTAAAATACCATGCATGTTTGGGTGCAAATATATATTTAAAATGAATTAGTGAGCAGCCGTCTTAACCAAACATTGCTAACCACAGTTACTAATAGGAGAACTGCCTCAAGGATCTGTGAATGTCATTAGGACCCCACTGTGGAAACAGGAACTCTGGTTGGAGCAATGTTGGCACTGTAGGAATAGCCGGATAAGAGATTGATTTCCAGAGGCAGGAAAAGAGCCATAGAATTGCAAAAAGCACAAGAGCTGAATGGGAAGCAGTGCCTGGGCATGATGTGGGTAATTAGGTGTGAGATTTCCATCTTACTGGGGCCATGAGATGCAAAATTCCACGCTTACACGTTGCAACCCGCTCTAAATCACATCTAGCACCGGGGCACGACGTGTGCGTGTGCTTGTGTGTTGCAGGCGGCCGCCTTCGCTTTCCCATCTGAGGTGACATAAGAAGACACTGAGTGTTGAATGACATCATCTATGATAGTGCATTAATAACTATCTGCAGGGTTTTCACCAACAGCTCACCGGAAACAAAAAGACCACAAACCTGAGCACGTGGACCGGAAAAGTGTCAAACCTTGGCGAGGTGTGTAAATATCATAAACACATTATTAAGGTGTTTTCTTTTCCAACAGAAGGGGCTGCAGGACGCCCAAAATGCAATTGACTGTCATTCAATGCTTTAATCAATAACTTTATTTCAGGTTCTCAGGACATTTGTGAAATTGTTCCTTCAACAGCAAATCAACACACTCTGTATTCAGCAAAGACAACACATCACACCAGCAGGCGTTAAACGATATACTGCATCAATCAGCCTCATGACACTATCTGACGCTGTAGATTAGATGGCTCCAGTTTGAAACCTTTTTTTTTTTTTTACTCAATTTATTGCTTATTAATGAAAAAAGACAAAATATGTCATTTAAAAGACGGAGAGTTTGAGAGGACAACGACACGTACAGTTTTAGAATTTCAATGTGAGTTTTGAAGACTTTGACTCGATTCGTTCTTTTAATCGTGGAGATATTTTTGACGCGTTGTTTGAGATCCGAGCTGGGCCTGTACTGACTGTGCATGCGCTGTCGGCTTGCCGTGTTGGCATGGAGCTCATTCGGATTCGCTCCACACAAGCGTGCCAGAGGTAAATAACTATCGAGTAAACAAAATAGAAATGTTCACAAAATGCAAAAGTCATGGCTCTCATTTGAATTGACTGAATTATTTTCTTTTGTCTTATTTTGGCTTCTTTTGGCCTAGAAACTGCCACTTAAATCCACCCTGATAGGGAGAGATGGTGCATCAGAATCTGATGCACATGTGTTATATTGACTACACACTCCATGGTCCATTTAAATCATACACACACACACGCCCCAGTGAAACATAATGTACTCGTTCTTCCAAATTCTTATAGTTTACAGCCATTGTATAATGGTAAATCATGACTCGTGTTCTGAGAAACACTTACAGTAGAATCTAATAATAGAATACATATCCATTGAGCCACGGTGCACGAAGTATTTTGGCATGACGCTCTACAACACGACCATCACGTCACTTTGCTGGGGAGCATAGTCATGCAACACAGATCACCGAGTTCCACGAGAACACACACAAACAGCAAAAGTTTAAATCTGCAGTGGTTGCCGTAGAAGTGGACGTCCCCCGGAGCCCCTGCCACAGATTGCACTAGATTTTATGCACTGGAAAACAGTTGAGGTCGTTTTATATAAAGTCGTGGTGCGTCGCACAGTAACCGCTCAGCTCCAAACCCGTCACCGCGAATCGCTCAAAAAGGCCGAAATGCCTTTCAAAACAAGTTGTCACGGCTGCGGAGTACGAGTGCATCAGTAGTTCATTGAGCATGCGCCAGAAAAAAATCAGGGTACATCTACAATGGCCACATCTGTAAAATATTACTGATCATGTTTTGTGGACAAATACCGAATAAGTACACCACGGTCAAACACAAGTAGAGGAGCACAGGTCAACAGCAAAGCTGGGTTATGGGAAAGTTGTAAAAACAAAGTCTGACCCCAGCGACATTAACATCGGGGCAAATGTAGAGTCTGCACCATCCATACATACACATCCACAACGTCATAACACAAGTTGGTGCAAACAAATGAATTGAGTTTAAATGGGCTACAGTGACTCTGGGAGAAAACAGACAACGCAGTAAAGCTGTAACTAGCAATGGTAGTATGGAGAATATCTGGATAATATATGGAAAAGAGAATATCCCAAATATACAAATACGGGGGATACCAGATATTTTTTTACAGTTTCTTGATTTTTCTTATTTTTGAAAGATAAAAGCATGTAAGATGCCTCTAATGGAAGAAAATGTAATAATATATCAATCATAATGTTATAATTGCCCCCAAACAAACAGTTCACTCAAAACAATGGATTGGATCACTACTTGGTATTGACCAATTCTTAAGTGAGAATTCCTCCATCTCTCAAGGCATCTGAAGACATTTTGCCCCCGTGACCCATTGTGCTTTCTGACAGAAGTTGAAACTTAAGGGGTAGGGAAAGTTTCCCAGTTCTCTGTTTTTTTCCGTGTTACCCCTTCAGATAAGAATAACACCCAGGGCACACGGGGGAACAGCTAATGCAACTGTGTGGTAATGCTACACTGCATGGTATGAAATGCAGTTTTTCTGGCCTTTTTTTTCTGGTAATGGATGGCAAATTGTCATCGCTTATACCAGCGGCGCCGGAATAGGGGGGACACCGGGTTTCCCCCTCCCCACTCTCAGGTATTACGGTAATAGAACGTTGGTTACAGTGGCATCGTTAGGGGTGGGCGTCCCGGGCTTCAGCCCCGAATGTTTAATGAATGGCCCCCCATCTAAAATAGCCCCGCAGGGGCAATACATATTTCAATATAGTTCACAGGTGATTAAAAAATAAATAGAGTATGTTGGTATCAATGAGGATGAGATCAAGAGTCAACAAAACAACGTGTGTTTCTCTCGCCTTACTGGCCAATTTTCTAGTGTTTCTATACAGATCTTGTCCGACGGACTCTCCTCCAAAGACAACGTCCGATCTGTCAGACCTACGGGACATCTGACTGGATGGTGTGCCAGCGTGCCGTCTCCATCTGCCCCCGAACGCACATTTCCTTCCAGTGTCCCTGCCCGGCCTCCAGGGCCGCGCCGCCGATCAGCACGCGGCCCAGAACGTTGCTTTTGGTGTAGAGGCGACCCTGATGGAACGGGAAAAAAAGGATTTCCTGGTAAGGGGGTGGTCAGGAATTGACAGGAGAAGGGAGGGAATCACAGTCACTGACATCTTGGAAAGAAGCATCTGAATATTCAACATCTATTCTCACCAGGTACCTGGCCAGAATTAATGATAGATTTCTCATGGGCCCAATTACTAAAAGGTCCACTGTGTCATTTTCAGCCATGGATCTGGAATGCCAGGTTGGAGTCCAACTTTGACACCTCCCTTGGAGTTCTCCATCTGATCCATATTGACGTGTCCGATACTGTTTCATGCAAACAAGGTGGCTTCCTTGCTCCAGACACTTTGGGGTCCTGACTTCCAGCAGCACATTTTGCAAATGGAGTCCACCACCTTACTACTTTTTACTTTTTACTTTTTAGTAAATTGCAGTAAAGAGTCCAAAGAAATAGAAAAAGTCATGTCAACTTTGAAACACATGTCATTTATTTTGCCTTTAAGACCTCACCTGCATCAGAATAAACTCAAAGAGCAACGGCAGCTCAGCGACGTCGCCGGCCGGCAGGTCGAACAGGAAGGGGGCGTTCCACACCGGGTTGGCTCCACCCACCCCCTTGGTCTCTTTGGTGGCAATGACGTGGCCGTCCTGACGGAGGTTGATGACGACGTAGTGGTCTGCGGGGAAACAAATAAATGTTGCATGGCTTAATGTGCTCATGTTACTTTCACTCCAGCAGTGGATGAAACCGTATTACTGCAGAGATAAACAAAAGATGTTGAAGGGAGATAGCAACAAGGCGCCGGGGGCTGAACTCGGGGGCTGAGAAAAGGCGCTCCTCACAGTTCATTTGCCTGGCGTACGGTCCAACATTGTTCATCAAACATCTATCTAGAAGCAATTTCTCAAATCCAAATTCGATTTTGACTGGAGAAATTCTGGAAACACTGGAAAAAGTGAAGTTAATCCCAGAACCCTTGAAGTGCCTCAGACAAATAAACGACTGTTTTTTTGTCTTACACGTCGCCAGCTCTTTGGAATACAATATTCTTCTCTTGCGATCCTTCGTATACATCATCACACAAACAATGCACAAAAAAAAAAATTCCAAGCTGACAATTATCATTCTGCCAGTATTATTTTTTAGTCTTAACTGGTTTCAACATACTGTATTTCCAGAGCTCTGTGGTCATTGTGTGAACGGTTAATTGAAGTTTGCAGATAGGTTTTTAACAGGAAAGTGGTAAAATAAAAAAAAATATATATATTTTTTAAAAGTGCACGGACTTCCAGGTCTTGTGTTCGCTGGCTGCCTTCAACAGCTTATCAGCCTCATCGGAGCCGAGCTGTAATTCAGATGTAGTGAAATATGAAACGGGGCGGAGAGGAAATGATACCGGCCTGATGAGCTGTTAATCCCATTACCCCAAACAGAATCAGGGAGATGACCTCTTTGTGTCTGAGTCTTCACCATGTCGGTAAAAAAGAGAGGGTTCTGGGCCACATCCGTGACAAACAAGCAGCATATCGAGGCTACGCTCATTTAATATGGCCAAACATTAGGTTTCCTATATTTTTCCCATCTGAGAGGAGACCATGAAAGCAATTACTTTTTTGGGCACTCTATTATTACTTTTTCTTCGTATTGGGCACATTGTAAAGTGTTTTTGTTTTTGTAAAGTGTTGACTCTTTCTGAGTCATGGGTCAGAAAGAGTTAGAAGAAATACCACGGAATGTGATTAAAACCTTGAGGTTCTGCGAAAATGATGAGCAGCACGGTTGGTAATCAGGTTAAAACCCTCAATAAACTGCCTCTTTAGTCTCTGTCTTATTTCGGAAAATGTTGTCTCTGAATATTTGAATATGTATTAGTAAGTACATGTAAGTAGCTTCTGAATCTTTTTCTTTTTTTTCTGCATTACATTGACCTCCATTGCTTTAGTAAACGTAAAAGTACTAAAAATGTATTTGTGACTCAAATATGGAGAAGGTCCAAACTTCCTCCTTAAGTATATCAGAAAAGAACGTCATACGACATGATGTAGGTAAAAAGTGAACAGACTATAGCTACTACAATGCTGAAGTAAATTAAAAACAGTCTTTTTTATCGATAAGTGCAAAACCTACACATTGTCATATACCAGCAGGGGAATAAAATCCAACTTGTTTTACCCGGAGCGCCTGGCATCCGTGTGAGCTTGACCAGACTCTCTGCCTTCCGCACCATCACCTTGACCCGATGAGCCAGGGTCTGGTACTGGAGCAGGATAAAAAGTTGGCCCAGCGCCCGGGGAGGGCACCCGGAGCTCTTCCTCCGCCCGAGCGCCTCCTGGGAACTCAGGCTCTGGGGGACGGAAGAGAGAGGATGAGAGAGGATGAGAGAGGATGAGAGAGGACGTGAGGCGAGGGCTCACTTTCACGGACGGATGTTGACGCTGCAAACAGAGGATGGGCGGAAGCAGGAAGACTGAGGCCCCGGAAGAATTTTTTTCACGCCCTCTGGGATTGTGTTCTTCTGGTATCTGAGTCTGCAGTGCCTCGCTCGAGCAGCAGGGTTAGGGGTTTCATGTCCATAATGGCCATTCGTTGTAATGTTGCCCATCGGGTAGAAACAAATAACCTAAAAATGGTGTTGTCAAAACATAACGGTCCTTTATACTGTAATATCGATCGGCACCACAGTACGATTAACTTGACAGATCCGAGTAGCTGCTGTCGTTTGGTGTCCAGCGAGTGGGCTTCAGAGACACTTGGCGCTTCAGGCACCCTACAGTCACTGTGACCAGACCTCACTCTCAAGGAGCTGCTGTTCTGTAGATGGTGTCGCGCAACAAATGCACGCTGGGCATGCGTAGGAAGCCCGATTCAAATGATGGGTTCATAAGGTGATTCAGTGTGAAGGGATGCGGTCCACTGACTTCCAATCAAAACAGGACACCATCCCGCCCCGGATTGAAATAATTCAACAATTAGTCCCTCGAGACCGCCATCGTCAGACGGTGTCGTGATTTCGGCTCTGACGGTTGGTTCCTTGTTGTGAGCAGGAATAGAGCAAATCTTGACCATCTAGTGGAGGCCTGAAAGCACATTCCTTTGTCACTCTTTAAAGGCTTCCAGGGGTTATTGTTGGGCCACGTGTCCTCAAGTGTTATTTGCTTTGTTTGAAGTGACGGTAGGCTCATGGCAGATGTTATGTTTAACTGTCCCGCGATGTGTGAGTCACCCAAGTCGACATGGACCCAAATAAAAACCGGAGTTAGTTACCAAGGACAACCAAGTCTTAGCTTGGCTACCAAGCGTCCTCCATTATGTAAATCTTGGCGGATTGTCTTGCTCTTTGTTAATGAAGAGAAGGGTGTTTGTAATTCATCTTTCCGAGTGCCTTAAATAGCTAAGCTATTATGGACCGCCAGGCTGAGCGCTGTTCTGGCTGAGAGAGGGACGGATTACTCTGCTGGCCTGGACCTTTT
Source organism: Zeus faber (assembly GCF_960531495.2). Lineage (NCBI taxonomy): Eukaryota > Metazoa > Chordata > Actinopteri > Zeiformes > Zeidae > Zeus > Zeus faber. Next base: position 7,960,543 of record NC_137190.1, on the reverse strand, counting down.
CTCACTACCTGCGCCATCAGTGCTAAAATGGCCCTCTACAGTAGTATGACTCATAAAACTGCTGCTACGTCATTCTCTCACTGAATAACACAAAATACAATGTAATGAGGGATTGGGCTGGATTAAATGCATTAGAACCCACCATATATGCTATCTAGGCATGTATGGTGATGGCTATCTAGAAGCCCACGCCACTTATCTTCAATTCGCTATTCTCATCCTTTCTTTATGAAATTTGTTCAGGATATATTTTTTAGGGCAACGTGTTTCCTCACATGGATTCGGTAACACACAATAGCGATTACTCATCTCCTTTCCCACCGGGATGTCTTCAGCTTGTCTGAGGTTAGCCGAGGAGTCACCCCTCAGTCACAAGGTCTCTCCTCTAACAACGAGCAGCACGTGCACGGGGCGGGGGGGGGTGCACTGTGCATAAATCCACAGATAGATCAACAGAAAGATACCGCAGGTAGCTGCGTTGCTCTGCATGCATATTGACCCCCGACTAAACTTGATCCGAGTCTAAGTCACTCACAAGCGACGACGCCTCGCTGTTCCCCAAGCGCACAGGGAGCCTCCTCAGAACGGGCCCCGCCGACAGACTGAGTCACCGACTGTCGGAGTGAATAATGTCCACGCCCAGCAGCCGCCGAGTGCACTACCCCGTATCCCTTCACCAGTCTGTTATTGATGCCCTCTGGCAGTGCTGCGATGGAGCCGCAGAGGGCACGGCGTGGGCGTGCTGCCAGCTCCCCACGCTGTGCGCGATTGCTCTGCAGTCACTAACGGCAATGTCACCACGTCTAACCAGGGTGGAAAATGGCTAATGGGGGAACTGATTAGATGCTGCATTCCTTCATGGATAAAACATGATATGGGCTATTCATAGCGCCTGCTAGTGGAGTTTCACTATCTGTGAAATCAAATGAAATGCAATTTGCAAAACATCAGCCCTAACCTTTCTTCTTGGCCTTCAGCCAGTTTGTTTTTTTATGGGCTTGTAAATAGCTGAATCGTAAGAAAGGGAATACTTTGATACTTTTGTAGTGGTAATAGTAGTTGGTTGGAATGATTTTTGAATAATTCTCATGCTTGCACCTTGCTGCCACATAATCCAGTTATTCAATCTGTTTATAACTTCCATGTAATAATGAATGTCTTACGCATGGATAACTGCTTGTTTTGGAAATACTGACTTAACGGACACACCTGTCCAGTCCAATGTTTGTATGCGTCTGCAGTATATTGATGTGGTCAGCATTATCTTGCCATGTACACTGTTTGCAATTTCAAGCTTGATAAAAGTGAACAAGATAAGTTAAGATAATAAATAAAAAAGCATGACAAGCCTGTACCTTTTTCAGTTTGCTCTTGACCGGACTCAGCTCCCTCGTGTAGGTTGAGGTGGTGTCAGGCTCCCAGTCCATTTCCGCGCAGGGCATCTCCACCACCCCCACCGCCGCCTCCCTCAGGCCGGAGAAGTCCCGGCTGTAGACGGCCAGCCTCAGGGTGCAGGACCGGAGCTCCTCCACGGAGCCCACCTGCAGCACAAAGCTCTGGCTGTGTATCTCTGGACTGAGGCTTCGCCGGCGCGAGGCGGCGTGCTGAGGAGAAGGGCATAGCGGGGGGAGGCTGGCCCTGACAAACACCCCACTCCGCCTTCGCGTGGCCCCCGAAAGCCCCAGGATGTTGACGGACAGGATGCCGCAGGCGGGAGAGAAGACAAGGGAGAAGTGCAGGACAGGAGTTGGCTTAGAGGGGACGGACAGAGAGCTGGACCCGTACTGCGATGAGGAGGGCTCCCCCTGCTGGTTGGAGGCCTTGGCAGCAGGGGCAGCGGTCAGGTGGCTGGTCTCGCTGTACAGGAAGCTATCTGCGCTCACGGTGCTGCGACGGTCCACTGCCCGGCGGGTTCTGGACACCAGGCTCAGCTTGGGGATGGAAGGCAGGGATGCGCGGCCATGGTGCCGGGGGCTTCTGGCTGAGCAGGGCATAGCAGGGGTGCTGAGGCGCCGCATGGGGAAGCAAGCCCTGGGCGGCTCTTTCAGCTCGGCAGACCTCGGGGAGCTGGAGTCAAAGGGCAGGGCGGTGAGGTTGTCCTCCGAGGGCAGGGAGCTGCTTTCGGACAGGGGGAATTCCATCACGTCCCCATCTAGCTCCTCGTACTGTTGCTTGACCGGCAGGGTGCATGGAGTCGGGGTCAGGGTCACAGTCACCCGTTCGGCTGGACCTCTGGAAGGGGACGGTAGCCCAGCCTCCTTGTCTTGGGACGACAGAGTCTTCCTCCTGCGCCAGCAGAGGATGCAGCCCAGCACCAGGCACCAGCAAAACACTGCCAGGCCCACGGCCAGCAGGACCTGCAGGTGGACTAGAAACAGAGAGCAGAGCGGCCGTCGTGATGTCACTGATGGTGCATGTAAACGCCTGAGAGAGGAAGCACCGTCCATCGTCAAGATTGCGATGAGTAAAGAAAGAGAACGGAGAGAAATGAAACCACGAAAAGCGGGAAGAAGGGATACAAGAGGCTTACGGAGCAAGACTGAGATGGACCAGGCCTTTTCTATGCAGTATTTGCGAGTCGATTTGTTTTTGTACCGTAGGCACCCAAATAACTCTGGATGCAGTGAAAACGAATAGTAAATAGTGCAACCCCATTCATGAAAAAAAAGAAAAATGATATGTCATCTGCCTCACAGCAATTATCTTGTTGTGTCTGCACTCTCTATCCTAAATGGGATTATGGAGGAAATGTCTCAGGGTTCCAGTCATATTTATTCCCTTTTTGATAGATCATTGGCACAGTTGCAGTTCGGATCGAAAATACACCAACTGCAAATGGCAGACGTGTCAAAGTCAGATTTCCTGCCAAACAAATCATGCATAACCTTGTTGCGCGAGATTCCCATTCACTGCACATTCGTGTGAGCCCCGCATCCCAGAATCATTTGTGCTAAAGTGAACAGCGATACGTAGCGATGACTCATGCATCCGAGCACAGGCTTTTTTTTTTTTTTTTTTTGAGGATCAACAGGGTAAACACCGTTTGGGGGCGACCACCTTAAACGGACGCTGTACCTGCATTTATTTAATCCATTACTGATAGAACAGTGAACCACAACATTATTAAAGTGGAAATCCATAAAACGCTTTGCCTTGGGTGGATTACACTGCAAGTCTCAGAATACCATTCAAAAAAGCAATGTTTTTTTTCAACATCCGGGTTAACCCTCATCTTTGCTGCTTTCTTTTCTAGAAAGTTTGCCTTCTGGTCAAACCTTGGGATATTTTTTATCCTTTTTCATATTCATCCATATCAACAGTTTACAGACCACAACTTACGCTGGTTTACCGATCTCCCCACGGCTGCCTTTCACTCCTTGCCCGTGCCGGATCGGTGCATTTTTGTCGGGAAACAGCAAACAGAGGCGCTGTACTGTACATAATGCAATTACATTGAATTGCTGTTTCTTAAAAGGTGCCAGCTCAGCAAAGTATTATATATTGTTTATTTATTTTTATTTTTATTTTTTTATTATTTTTTTTATAATCTTATAGGATACCACTTCAATGAGAGCTATCTCTATTTCTTTTTTTTATTGCCCGATAAGGAAGTTAAAATATGTACGATTCATTTCTAGGTTGAAGCTTAAAAAGCTTAAGGTGGTGGAAGTAGAGGGTGTCTGACAATGAGCTCTGGAGCTTCCCAAATCCCTCTTAGGAATATGGATGAAAGGTTTAAGGTAATGCACCTTGAAATCAAAGAGTCATGGCCTTTCGGCGCCTTAAAGCATTTACTGTTGTGCTGTTTGCCTCGACAAAATAGCTTTTCATTTGTCATCACTAGGGCTGGGAATCGGTATCCAAAACCTTTAAGGTATCGACCGAAATAACCCAATACCCAAGTAGCATCTGGGCTTCTCCGGTCAAACGATACCTGCATTCCATCCTTTTTTGTACCCAGATCTAGAGAAAAAAAAAAGACGATTTGTTTGGTTTCGCTCGCAGCCAGTCACCACAAGCGTGACTGGATTTAATGCGACGTGTGATTGGCTGACTACCGCAGCAGCAGCTACAACAGCCTGTTAAAGGACGGGTTCACGATTCAAGTCCATCTTAAAACAACAGTCGGGTGTCCGCATGAACAGTGAAAGAGGTTTTTCCTCGCTGTCGTCGTTCCTCCTGTTCTGGCTATTTATTTAAAATGACACCGCCCAAATATATAGTATAGTTTTGTAGTTATTTATAGTAAAAATGTCAATAATTTGAACATTTTCCAAATGTTGGGGTGGAGTGGTGGCATTATGCGACTGAAAGCTTCCATTCACATGATGGTATGAGAGAAAAAAAAGGTATTGAATAAAGTACTCTATTGGCACTGGTACTGGTATCGTCGTTTTTTAAACAATACCCAGCCCTAGTCATCCACACAATTTCCTGAGACAGAGTGATTTATAATAATATTAATGTATTTCACATGAGATCCATTATTGCAAGGATGAGCGGTCTGAGCTGGTTATTTCCTCCATTCTCCATTTCACTCTCCGCTGAGACATCCGCTTAAACACCTTCCATTAGAAAGTCTTTATGAAGCATGCAGCTCTTCTACTTCAAACAGTATATATATTATGATATTAATCTACATTTTATTTGAGTTTTCTTCATTAAAAATTATACATTTTATTTATGTGTTGGGAGTCCACGTCGTGAGTAAATCTCCCCAAAACTGTGCCCATTTACTCGGTCTCTTGAGTCGATGGAACACGACCATGTTCCTCACAAAAACAAATCTCTTACCATGGAGGTGAGCTGAAAAACATATGTTGTTGCCATGGTGATCTTGAAACACATTTCCCAGTGAACTAACGTAAAGCATGGTTGTGACCATGGTGGCTCTGGATCAGGGAAGTGGAAGGCAAAAACGAGGGGAAACACCACATTCTCCGAGGGGAGGATTCATATTTTTTGTTTGACACAGCAGGGGTTTGTGTAAAGGGCTCTTGAAGTGTGTGTGTGCATGTGTGTGTGTGTGGGTGGGTGTGTACGTGTGCGTGCGTGCACATGCATGCAGTGGTATTATTATTTGTTATCTTTTAGGGTCTTGTCCATCAAGGCTTTAAGGCAGCTTCTGAAAGCAGGAAGGGGTGGAGGAACAGCGAACGGAGCTTCCAGTGTGACGCTATGACTCACACTGGCAGCAATGGGACAAGTTTCAATACACAGCACACACTCATACAACATCTCTGGTACTAACATGCATGTAGTTATGTTCCCATAAACACATGATACATGTATTCACAAACACTTAATAACTGCGTTTAATCACTGTAGTCTCTGGTGATAATAATTAAAAAAAAACACAGAGAGCAACACTAACATGTTACCTTTTTAACGATACTGCAAATAATATTTTTTAAGAACTAATAGCATGTAAGGAAAACTTTTTGCCTCCTACTTTTTGATTTGCGTCAATTTCTTGTGTTTTTTTTTTTCTTAAATGAAAATGAAAGATAAACAAAAAAAATGTTGTGTCAATTTATGTAGGCGGTTTGCTCCTTTTTTATTCATCCGCATTGAATTTGTCTAAACACAACGAGGCAAATGCAATAAGTAGGATACAAAAATAACAAAAAAAAAAAAACAATCCCAGCTAAGATCCCAGATCCCAAAAAGGAACCCCGGACCAGAAAACAGCTCAACAAATAAAAAGATAAGGATATAAACATGAAATAAAAATGTCCTTACCTCCAAGAGTGTATTGCGACATTTCCCCGTGTGCTGCGACTGACTCCTGTCTCAGCAGCGCTCCATCCCACCGTGTGTGTGTGTGTGTGTGTGTGTGTGTGTGTGTGTGTGTGTGTGTGTGTGTGTGTGTGTGTGTGTGTGGGGGGGGGTGTGTGTGTGTGCGTCTGTTATGTGCGTGCGTGCGTCTCTTTGTTTGTGTGTGTGTGTGTGTGTGTCTGTGTGTGTGCGCGCGCGCGTCTGTTTTTGTGCGCGCGCGCGCGCGCGCGCGTGTGTGTGTGTGTGTGTGTGTGTGTGTGTGTGTGTGTGTGTGTGTGTGTGTGTGCGTGTGCGTGCGTGTGCGTGCGTGTCGCAGCGCAGCGTGGACCTGCAGCTTCTGGCCAATCACAACTTTCCGTGACTAAGCTTCAACTTCAATCGCGAAAATGAGGCGTGGGAGGCTGGAGCGGGGGTTCCCAAGCCGGGGTCCGCAGCCCCCTTGGGGGACCCCCGAATGACTTGCAGAGGGTCTATTCATTATCTATTTTGTTATTATTAGTGTTTTTTTTAATATATTTAAAATATCTTAAAGTCTTTACTAAATTACAATAAATGTTGGTAAAATGTTACCCGATAAAACAAAATGACAAATCAAATATAGTTTATATTTCATACATTACCGTCTACATTAAACATTAATGCCGTTACATACGAGGGTCTCGTTTGTCTTCACAGGAATCTTCTAAATTTTACATCGTGTGTGCTGCCATTATAGGCCTATTATGTGAAAAAAAAAACAAAAAAAAGAAACCCCATTATAATGAACTTTGACTGACGATTTATTATTTACAATACACATCGGAGCTCATCAAATATGCAAACACATACAGAACCCGACGCACAAAGACGTCACTGTCACTGTGTTGCCAGATATAAACTGCATTACCATCAGCAAAACTCAGCTGACAGAACTGGCAACCCTACAGCACCCACACATTGAACACACGCTGTTATCTTATCTTGAAGATACGCATGCGTGCGTGTGTGAATAGAGTAAATCTCTACCCCCGGGGGGGGATCAATTTCAGTGGCGTAACTATCACCAGTGTAACCGGTGCAGCTGCATTTGTTGTATTTATGGTACAAATACAGTATTTTTATGTGCTCTAATTTGGTCCAGCAGACCACGTTCCTGGCTTGAGCGTCACCGTTCTCCATTACTATGTAGATATCGAATATGTTGTTTTAAACTTAAATAGTGCAGGCCTTGTGGTGTTCATTGTTTATAATGTGCAATTTGGTGTAGTTCCTGTGCCATTGCTCATTGTCCAATGCCGCTGATTGCGCCTTTAAAGGTGCAGTGTGAAGAACTTTGTGGCATCTCGTGGTGAGGTTGAAGAACGTCGCCAACTAAACACAACTCCCCATGGCGGTGCAAGATGGCGGCCTCCCTGGAAGAGACGGTTGCCGCAAAAAAATGCAAAAAGCCCTCTCTGGAGCCAGTGTTTGGTTTGTCCGTTCTGGGCTACTGTAGTCGACATGGCGGTGCAACATGGCGGCCTCCGTTAAACGTACCCGCGCCCTGTGCGGATATAGATCTGATTCTAAGGCAACGGCAACATAACGATTCTTATTTACACGGGATTGTACAAAAATTAAAACGTACTTATGAATATTGTGTTGCATATCTCTGCCAAGTCTGTTCCGTAGATTCTACAAGCCGCGCCTTATACTGTACGTACACATGGATGGGATGCCGTTTTTGATTGTACCCAAATTACCATCACCCAGGAGTCTTGCGTTGATCTCAGGAGCTGAAGGCTGCATTAGCCCACAGGCGTTCATGTGAAATGGCACGAAAAACACAAGGAGCCGGGAAGGGGTCGCATTCTGAGCTTGAGGTGGATTCATGACTCCGTCGCTCTCAGCACTTATCGAATTGGGCACGATGCCCGTCGGGTAAAGACACTGGATACTGAGGCCTGACGTAGGGGGGCGGTTTAGGGGGTGGGGGGGGTTGTTCCTCTGAGAATGAGTCAGCGCTCGTTTTTCGACTCCATTTCCTCATCTCTCCCTCTCTCTCCCTCTCTGTCTCTCTCTCCCTCCCCCCTCCTCCTTCCTCCCCGGGCTCCCTCCCCCCTTTGCTCTATTGCTCATTCCGCCTCCATCGGCCGTATTTCTGCGATGAGGCGGAAAGTTTCCTCCGGAGGCGTCACCCTCACCCCCGGGTGCCTCCCCACCACCACCACCACCACCACCACCACTCATCTGATCCCCACCCTCCGCCGCGCCATCCTTCACAGCGTCGCTTTCCGCCCAATTACAGTCCGTGCTCTGGACTCCCCCGCGCGCCACCCGGCCTGAAATGGGCGACGTTAATAACTTTGGATGATTCCTGTAAAAACCTTGGAAATTTGGAGCCAACGTCACATTTGGCCTCGTCGTTTGGGATTAACACGAATGTCGCTCGGTCAGTAACTCGACACATCGCGTTGTGTGTGTGTGTGGACCCCAATGAAACGGAAGCGGCGCTGCCAGACTGGGAAGCCGTAACTGGTGGAGCGAGGTTCCTGGACTCCTCCCTCGAGGCGGAGGTGAGAGGTCACCCCAAAAAATGGAAACACGAGTAAAACGATGGAAAGATAACCTCGCACTGGTACTTGTGTGTCCAGAAAGTGACAGCGTCGGAAGATTAAGGGTGTTTGTTGTTTTTTTCATTTCCATCTGAAGTGCGACAATCCACAGCAGAGCGCCACCTGCAGGCTGGTGTGAAAACACTGACCCTCCCCAGCATCGGTCTCCTTCCTGGTCTCAGAGGCTGCATCATGTGGTCTGCTGCAGCTTTTACCGTAGCGCTGGCTGCAGTCCACGTCGAAATGCAGTCTGAGACCAACTGCCAGCCCAACGTGAAGTGCACACGCACACACACACACACACACACACACACACACACACATACACACTCTCTCTCTCACACACACACACACACACACACACACACACACAAAAGCATATATGCAGTTTCCTATGTATAAATGCATACCTAATCAAGTACGCTGCACATTGCACACACGCCATGGATATATGCATGATCACACACACAGACGCACGCACGCACGCACAGGGACACACAAAAGCATGCATGCAGGTTCCTATGTATAAATGCATACCTAATCAAGTATACAGCACACTGCACACACGCACACACACGCACGCACGCACAGCTTCCTAGTCTGCAGCTCAACAAGGTTCTGAGCCCTTTACTCTCCCTCTGGAGTTCACCCGCATTGCACTCTGCACCCACAGTCTCTGCAGAGTTTTCTAGTGTCCATCACAAGGAAATGGTCAAGTCCACATCCTCTGGTGCAGGTCACTGCACCATTTTTCACGTTTGTCACAATTTCGACAGATCTTGCTTCCTTTTGTCAAACACACTCAAGTTAGATTTTTTGATTGATGCATTTATTTTTGGCTTTTTGCTTTTTCGTGTCGGTGTTTGTTGTCTATTATTATTTTTACTAATTTAAAAGGGGTTAAACTGGTTGACCTCACATTATCTGATACTATTTTCGATGAAAATCTGGCAAATCAGGTCGCTGTTTCTTTTTTTAAATCTTGTGTAAATCCTTTGTTGACCACCAGAGGGCAGTATAGTGTGTTTTGAGAAAAGATACAATAATTGTTTTTATTTCAAATGAATAATTATTAATTATTATAGTTGTTTTTTTATTAATTGAATACACTTTCGTTTCAATTCGATTTATAATAAAAATCAATTTAATTGCAATTCTAAAAATCTTACATTAAGTTCAAGTTTGTGTTCTGTCGGTCTATTTAGACTATTTATAACACATTTTATATCAACAGTATTATTAATTCACTTGAATTGATTTAATGACAGCCCATATGCTATACTATGCTGTACTTTGTAAAATATTGTAGTAATTATATAGATATGTATGACCGTATGTATATGTATGTGACAAATAATCTCTTGAACTTGAACTCGATAAAGTGATGTGACTGAACATTGAGACCACACTGCCCTCTACTGGTAATTATACTGCCTACTGCCTTTCGAGGCAATATTCCTTAAGTAGATGAAGGCATACAAGACTCCTCAAGTGTTGTTTTTCATTTCAGAAGGGACAAAAAAAAAATATTGGTGTTTGCTCTTGATTATAGATGATCCCATGTCTACGCTGACTCTGCCAACCAGGAGCCAGTGTGTCACACTCACAGCTTAAGATTCTCTGGAAACAAGCAGCACTGCTAGCGTTTGTTAGAGTTTAGATAAAATAAAATAAAAGTTGAGCACTCCTTCCTCTGAATGACAACTTTATTGAGTGCGATGTGTTTTTTGGGAGACCAGAATAACAGGTTGATAACGGGCACAAACCCAAAGTCAATTTTAAATTATTTAGCTAGGGAGGAATTAGGTTCGCTGTTATGTTTGGTTAAGAAAAAAGAAAAGACAAATAAACCTTTTGAATCTTGAAGCAAAGAGAAGTGGGTCATGTTTGTCCCTTCTGCACATGTGATGCTTGCGGAGCATTGTGATCGGGGTGTGACCCGAGTGTCAAATGATACTAACCCTGATACTTCTGGAACGATTCCATTAATAATGATGTTTTGCAATTTCCCCGTGAGCATGATAGGATCCAAAACCGACAACATGGCTTTCTTAATGCTGATCCCCACCGGCTGTGTTGCAACCCTGTTGCAGAAAGCCATGCCACTGTCCCACAGAGAAGTGTTTTCTAGTCTGTACTTTTATCCAGAGAAATTCAACTGAAGTCATTGTGGATCACGTTTTTAATGAACATGCAGTGAGCAAGGAGAAAAAAATAAAATAAAATGAAGAAAAGTGGCCATTTCCCCCCGTTTAAGATCAATTGCTAATATAATTTATTTATTGGACTGTTGTTTTTCACAAATTGTGTGAGCAAATATATAAATGTTTTAATGCTGCCTTCTGGCCCAGTGAATAGGACTTCTGAAATGTGTCAAGAAGCTGATCTGCTAAGGACAGGAAGGGGAAGATGACTAGTCTATTTGTGGAGTTCAAGTTCTCAACCTGCAATGCAATCTATGTTAATTCTTAAATGATCAAGAGCTGTTGCAATAACTCTGTCCTGTGGGTGACCTGTAGGATGACAGGAACACAGTTTCTGGTTATAGAGAGCCACCACCAACCCCCCTCTTTGGAGAGCTATTTATCATGTTTGGGTCTATTAACAACTGATCACTACTCCAAGAGGGAGAGAATCACCACGGGTGAGACAAAAAAAAAAAATTAGAGACCAACAACATTTACACAAAAACATGAACATTGGACGATGACATGTATTGAAAAACTGTGAATTAGGTCCAGGAAAACTGGAACTACAACTGGTCACGTGGCCTCTTCCCGTCATGGTTATGGCAGTAAATGAGGGAGGAAAGGAGAGGGATGCAACCAGGGGGGTGCTGGGGTGCACTCCAAGCAGGTGTGTGTGTGTGTGTGTGTGTGTGTGTGTGTGTGTGATGGGACCGCCTGTATGTGTGTGTGTAAGGTGTCCACCAGTGAGTGTACATGGCTTATCCCCATTGGTACTGGTGTAGAAGGTGGGTATTATGTCACGGCACCTCCAAGCAGCGGAAAGGGCCCTGAAGCCCCCCCCCCCGGAACTCCGCAGCCTTGTACACACCCTACGGCTGCAGGAAAGCCCCCGAGCACCCGGCTCTGCTGCCACAGAAGACCTCCGGGCCCCCAGAGAAGCCAGAGGGCCGTGGAGCAACCCCCACGCCCGGCCCCGAGGAGCATAATCCAGTGCCGGGGAGCACCCCGCACCCCCAGGGGCGCACAGATACAAGCCACACCCAAGCCCAGGCACAGGACGCAGCCGCAGGCGCAGGACCCGGGCCGCGGGCGCCAGGCACGGACCGCAGGCCCGGATCCAGGTCCCGCGCCAACAGAGCCACACCCCGCCCGAACTGCTGACGAACTGAACAGCCGACCACACGCCCTACCCGGCGTGAGCGCCGAGTGCCCATTCACGTAGCAGAGTGTGCTCAGCGCGGGGCACCTGGATGTTGTTTGGTGTGCGAGTGTATGTGTTCGAAGCTAATACGAGTGGGATTAAAATTTCGGGACGGACGAGAAGCACCCTGGGGTGCGTGACAGGCAAGATGGCAGCTGCCCACCGCATTCCCACCCACATAGCTTGCACCCCACCCATTCCGCAAGCCCTAGGCCTATTGTGTGGTGTATGTGCTGAGTATGTGTTTTGGCACTTGGAGAGATGGGCGAAGTGCGACCAGATCAGATTATCGATTTATAATAAAAATCGCGCCCTACCACGTCCACCTCCCGTACCTGGTGGCACCCAACCTAAAACGATCAGCCACGGGCGCAGAGTGGCCCGCCATGCGCCTCCGCCATGCCGGGTAGCTCCGCGCCTCCATCGGGCCCCTGGTCAGCCCCCAGCCGCCGAGCACGCAGACCACAGAACAGAGGACAGAACAGAACAGAGAACAAGAGCAGCTCCTCCCCAGCCACGAGTGTGGACGCCTCCCTGGCCAACCAACTGAACTCCTTTTATGCGCGGTTTGAGTCTGGCAGCAGCACCGCTAGCTCGCCGGCTAATTGGAGTTACACCGCTGGGGACGAGCGCGCACTCTCAGTGTCCGTGCACGAGGTCAGGAGGGCTTTGATGCGGGTGAACACCAGGAAAGCTACGGGCCCAGATGGCATATCTGGGCGAGTACTGAAGACCTGTGCTAACCAGCTAGCTCCGGTGTTCACCACAATATTCAACATCTCCCTGGCTGAATCAGTGCGTCCTGCTTCAAGAGGTCCACCGTCGTTCCTGTCCCGAAGATCGCCTCTCCAACCTGCCTGAATGACTACCGTCCGGTGGCCCTCACCTCGGTGGTCATGAAGTGTTTCGAGAGGCTGATTAAGGATTACATCTGCGCCTCCCTCCCCCGCACCTTGGACCCGTTGCAGTTCGCGTACCGGCAGAACAGATCCACGGATGACGCGGTCTCTCAGGTACTGCACACCACGCTCACGCACCTGGATGGCCAGAAGGGGGCCTATGTGAGAATGCTGTTCATTGATTATAGTTCAGCTTTCAACACCATAGTCCCCACCAGACTGGCTGTCAAGCTGATGGAGCTAGGATTGAATGGTCCGCTGTGCGCCTGGATCCTGGACTTCCTCACAGGCCGCCCCCAGGTGGTCAAGGTGGGGAAGTACATGTCAAGCTCCCTCACCCTGAATACAGGATCCCCCCAGGGCTGCGTCCTCAGCCCCCTACTGTACTCCCTGTACACACATGACTGTGTGGCCAGGTCCAGCTCCAACACCATCATCAAGTTTGCTGACGACACCGTGGTCGTGGGCCTGATCACCGACTGCGATGAGAAGGCCTACCGCGAGGAGGTGGCTGACCTGTCACTCTGGTGCCAGGACAACAGCCTCCACCTGAACGTCAGCAAAACCAAGGAGCTGATTGTGGACTTTAGGCGTGGATCACAATCGAGGACGCATGCGCCCTTGTGGATTAATGGGACTTCTGTCGATAGGGTGAGCAGCTTCAGATATCTGGGAGTCCACATCACAGAGGACTTAACATGGACTGTTCACACAGACACTCTGGTGAGAAAGGCGAGGCAGCGTCTCTACCACCTCAGGCAGCTGAGGAAATTCCGGGTCTCGGTGAGGATCCTCAAGTCCTTCTACTCTGGAGCAGTGGAGAGCATCCTGACAGGCAACATCACTGCCTGGTTTGGGAACTGTACTGCCCAGGACAGGCGGGCCCTGCAGAGGGTGGTGCGTTCAGCTGAACGTACCACTGGAACTACCCTCCCCCCCTTGCAGGAGTTATACACCAGGAGGTGTAGTAGCAGAGCCCGTAGGATCATGAAGGATCCTCATCACCCCAACAACGGACTGTTTCAGCTGCTGCGGTCAGGCAAGCGCCTCCGCAGTCACGCAGCGAGAACAGAGAGACTGAGACGGAGTTTCTTCCCTCAAGCCATCAGAACTGTCAACGCTGACCTCACCAGGGGTCCTAACTGAGCCATGCACTAGGCTCCACTACCTACTGTACTGTATGTAGCATACTGTACCGCATACTGTATCACTGTTCAGGGTTGTTCGTGATGCCGTATTGCTGCGCCGTACTGTTGTATACTGTGCTGTATTATCGCAAACACTACCTCCCTCTATTCACATTCACATGCCACTTTAATTCACATGCCACTTTAAATGCACATATCTGTATATACATAGGCATATTCCTTCAACCTATTCCATTTTATTTCAATTTATTTTTATTGTATTTTATTCTATATATTTTTTATCTTATTCTATAAGTATTCAACTTACTGTATTACGTTTTAGGAGTCAGTTAGTCGGTCTATTAGAAAGGAATTTTCTACTTTTTATTTTATTTTATTTTTTATTTTTTCCTAGGACATATTGTGTGCTATCACCGGGTGCGTTGCATTACATTTCACTGCATATATGTATGGAAGTATGTATATGTATGTGAAAAATAAAAATCTTGAATCTTGAATCTTGAATCTTGAGAGGGCGGCAGACGGCAACCCCACCCACAGCCCCGGCCCTTCAGCGACGAGCATCAGAGGACAGGTACCCCGGCGGCCCGGTGTGACGACAGGAGACTGCCCCCCACCGAAGGAGGGCACATGTGGAGCCCCGTGACGAGCGCACCCAGCCAGGTCCAGGACGGTCACGGTTGACAGGACCAGACGGAACGCCTGGCCAGCCCCGGCACGACGGGCCAGCCCCCTCCCCATGCGACGCAGAAGCCCATCCACCCCGCCCACGGAGCAGGCGACCCCGGCAGCACGCCGACCCACTGACTACGGGGGCCGACGACCAGAACCTGTGACCTGCACTCCCCCGCCCCCAACCGGGGCCCCAAACCCGCAACTACGCCCCCGAAACAACACACGGACGCCAACTGCAGGTACCCCCCCCCCCCCTCCCCCCACCCCCGGGGTAGACAGGCCAGCTCAATTCAGGAGAAGGAGCGGGCCACCAGGGGGTGTTAGGGGCCCCCCCCCCCAGGAGCACAGGGCCACGGACATCCCCAGCGTGGCCCGGGCACCCACCCGACCGCTGAGCCCCGGCAGACCACGAGGACCCCCACACGCCCCAAAACACCACGACGTTGCCCCGACGTAGGAAGACTCAAGTGTTAAATGATGGAGTTATGTCAGTGATAGAAGCAGCACATATTTCATTAGATAAATAAACATTGTTTTTGGATATTGCCAATCGTTTTTTCCATTGAGATGTGTCCAGTTAATTACTGTAACCACCGGGATCCAAGTGAGAGGATCTCTCTTTTTCTAACGAGCTTATATCGTTCTCTCGGCAACCGTTGTGGCGATCAACATGGGTGGGTGGTGTTTGGGGGGACGGAGCCTCTCCTCCGGGCCCTTGGACGGAGGAGAGGTCACCGAGGAGACATGCGGAATGCTGCCACCCAAGAGGGGCTGACCGCTGGTTGCTGATGTCGGTCCGGAACGCTGGGACGGGTGGGCAGAGCCAGAGGGCATGGAAGCAGTCGTGTCCGGTGTCGTGAGGGCGAACGCCTTCAAAAGCCATTTTGAATGTCTCGTGTTTCCGCGACACGAGCCCTGTGCAGAATCTTACGCTGGAGGAGCTGCTCTTTGGGAGCAGCGGGTCAAAGAAAAAAGGTTGATATCGGTGGGAACGGCATTCCCATTCCATTGTCGGTGAAGATGAAGTGTCGTCTGTTTTTAACAAAAAGTTTGTTTATTCTGGAAATCAACATTAATTCTTTTTTTTTTAAGCGACCGATATGAGTGAGACGTTCAGTCGTTGGAGGCGGTTGTAGGATGTTGTTCGTCAGTTTGATCTTTGTTTTTTCTGTATAATGTTAGAGGTGGTTGCGTTTAGGTATCATTTTATAGGTAGTTATGTTTAATTATAGGCCGTTAGAGTTATGGATGGGTAGGGTGCCGTCCCCCCCTTGCCCAAGCGTTGTGGGCGTGGAGGAGTCGCAGCCGGATCCTTCGCGATCCTCCGCTCGATCGCAAACAGCCGGTGCGGACGCAGCAGCGGCAGCATGAGCCGAACGGTGAAGTTCGTCGTCGTCATTTTGATCGTACACCTCGTCAAACTGTCCGCGGCGAGATGTCATACTCCCCGGATGAGATTCACGGAAGGAGGTAAGCGCCGCTGCCCTTTCCAACAGACGTGGAAGTTTGCAAGCGTTCGTTAGGATCCATGTTATCAATTAAGTGATAATACAGATAATAATAATAATAATAATAATAATAATAATAATAATAATAATAATGATAGGAATACATTATTAGGTTAATTAATTATTGGGACGATAAGCCGAAGTCAGTGGCTGAGCAGTTTGAGTCGTAATTTAAACGTTAAACAAGGAATTGTACATAAAATAGGTCATATAATGTATATATTGATCATTTTTTACATCAAGTTTCAACGGGTTCCAAACCCTGATGATTCTGACAGGGTTTTTCACCACGGATCTTGAAAATGTTTTTTATTTTGCCAAGTAGGCTGAAGAATATGGCAAAGTTAAAGTGGTAATCCATGAGACTATTTTTTGTAAAAAAAAAAAATATATATATATATATATATATATATCCATATTTTATACATATTTTCCCCATGTATATTTAGCTGGCACTTTATAATAAACAGCCATTCACAATTTTTTTGTTATCTATGGGTTGCTCTGTATGCTGTTTCCATTTCCATGGTGGGGTCCATTTCACTCGGCCAAGAACACACGCCGGCATAGCTTAATAAAAAAGAAAGAAAACGAAATGTTGCAGTTTCAGATGAAACTCTGGGACTTTTGGGGTAATCCACGAAACACAAGACAATCCCATGGAATTTCCGCCTCTGAAACGGGTGGGCACTGACCACGGGGGATCATGCATTTTCTATTTCTCTTTCAGATATAGCGTTCAGGAAGGTGCATCTACCTGAAAAGCACAAACACGTCAACCTCCAGCTCGGAGGAGAACAGTACGACATCGTCATAGCGGCCGGACCCAAACTCTACGCTGTTGACTTCCAGAGCCTTCAAGTTCACCCCAAGGTAACCCGCTGAGTGTGTCCCTTCTTGTTTCTGAGTGGGGCTTTTTGGATTTGGGATTTGGCGCCCGCGCAGTTTCTGAGTGCAATTGCACTTTTACACGACTGTCGTAAATCTCAGCTCCGGCGTCCGAAAATCATTTATTTTGCCGGACAAATTTGAACCACACGTTTCGACAACAGTCTATGTTCCAAATATAACGTGCACCTAGGTTACAGCGCCCCTTGCACGGACCACGCCGCTTCAGCGAGCACTCAGTCCAAGGGCTCCCCTCTGCCTAATTACCATCCAAATATATATTTTAATATTATGTTTTTGTTCAAAAAAAAAAAATGTTCAAATGAAAATTTTCACATTTATTTGGGGGGGCCCAAACGATACTGGGCAGACGGGCCTGCTTTGGCCCGCGGGCCGCTGTTTCCTCTATTTAGGGTGCGATTGCATTAATCAATGAATGAAAATCTGCAACACATTTGAAGAATGTATTGTGACTTAGCTGCATGGTTGAACCCCCCTCTTCCTATATCCTTGCCCACATACTGCAACAGGATATACTTTAACAGTGATGGAGCTTTTGTTGTTTTCATTTACAGACTGTTTTATCCGATAAGCCTTGTGGTGATGCTGCTCCAGAGGTGAGTGTATACGTATTTCTCAACCCAGGCCTCATTACCCAACACGGAGCATTTGTTTTTCGGTCAAAGTCAAAAGTTCCCATTATGGTTGAGGAAGTGGAAGGAGCGATGTGATCCACCTAAATAAACAAAACAAAAACTAACAAAAAAAATCACAAAAACAAAACATATCCTTTATTGTTTTGCCGCTTTTGTTGACTCATGACTCTTTTCCTTTAGCCCTGTTTCAATATCACTGTTCTCCATAAGAGGAGCAAGGCTGATCAGCTGCTCCTGTGTAGAACCAGCGCTGCAGGAACCACGTGCTGCAACATGGTACGAGACTCCGCAGTCCGCCGGTGTATTAGTAATATTCAGCGTGGGATGCTCGCTCAGTGTCCGTGCTTGTCTCGGCTCATTCAAGAATCTGTGTTGCGATATACGCCGGCCACCGTCTTAGTCCGAATATATCGTCCCGTCGGCGTTGCCGAGTGCTTTGCGTGCGTGATGTCACCCTATGCACCGCCCCTGATGGGTGCCTGTGTTGCTGCAAATGTGCGTCATTCATGTCGGCACCAGATGTAGAAGAACGAACCTAACCGCTGAGTGCGAAGTGTTCCCGATTGGGAGCACACAAGGTCGTCGTGCAAAATGGACATTTGTTTTGTAACAAAAACTGTGAGACAGCCAGTTTGGGTTTAGGAAAACATTTGAACTGTTCATTCATTTTTAATTCACTTTATTTATATTATTCTATTCACTAACTGCATTACGTTTTAGAAATCAGTTAGTTTCAGTTAGTTAGCGAGGTAGTAATTAGGTTAGCTATTATGTTCGGTTTACTAACTATTGTGCATAATCTTCGGGTGCGTTGCAAAGACATTTCACTGCGTATATGTATGAACGTATGTATATGTATGTGACGAATAAACCTCTTGAATCTTGAATTTTGACCATTTGTTGATCGGTGGTAATAACGTGTGTTACGTTACAGAACATATCAGCGCAGCAGTCTCCGTGCACTCGTTCGGAACACTTGAACACAATAACATACAGACTGCAGGAAGGAGAGCCCTCTGTCCTCATGGGTAAGCTTCTGTTTTTAAATATACTGAACATCGAACTCAACGTTTGTTATGTAATTATTTTCGAGTGTTGTCTCTGCGAATATTCTCATCATCATTATTATTATAATTATTAATAATATTAGAGTGCCTGAACCCTATTGTTTTTGCTCAGATTTTTATTTCTGTATTTCTGCATTTTTTGCGCTAAAAGTATCTGAAACAAGGTAACCACAGTACGCACAGAGATGGTTGAGGTCTCGTCAGAACTGGGACGTTTCCGACGTGTTTGATCAATATCCATGTAAATTTGGTGTAGAACTTAGTGGAAAAACAGTTGCAAATTTACCTGAAGTGGAAGAACATTGGCGCAACTTGATTAGTTTGAGGAGCGGGGCACTTGGTGACATCAGCGTTGGAAGTCCAAGCTTCGTCTCTCGGAACTCATTCGCGTCCAGCGACTTGCGCCCCCCTGGGCTGCAAAGCCAGCCGATGCTGCGTTTAATGGAAACATGGAAAACTGCATCTCGTGCTGCGTTTCACAAAGCCCCGGAAAATATAATGGCTCACTGAAGGCGTTCTCGCACCACAGGAAGTTCTCTGGACCTTTAGAGGAACCGTCCCTTTCTTTTGTGTTGATTTACGGAACCATGGAAACCTGTAATATGTACCTAACATGACTACACTGGACCCTGTGAAACGCTGCTTGCAGCTATATTTATTATTGTTGTTGTTGTTGTTGTTGTTTTTATTATTATTGTTGTTATTATTCCAAGCGATAAAAATGAAGTGAGAATCTGAGAGGGCTGACCAGTTCTAGTCTGTGTCTCATGATGAGTTTCTGACTTTCAGAGTCGCTGGGCCCCGACGAGCTCTTCACAACTCAGTCCAGGACTGACAAGCATGTTGGCATCTACAGGTTTGGGAACATGTTGATGAGACCGGCCACACGTGACAAGGGTACACATTTTGACATTACTCCACCTCTTTAACATGAAATGTACACGTCATTTAGCGACGTCTTATGGGTGAAACTCTCCGTTTGTGAGTCGGCCAGCTACTGTGCCCGGCCGTGATGCGGGTCTTCCCTGTTGCGGTTCATTTTGTTTTGTGCTGCGTGAGACTTTCTTCGGTCTTCCTTCAGCGTCGGGGTTATTTTCCGACACGCACCCGTGTTGGTCATGTCAACATTGCCTGTGCTGAATACGCAGATTACAGCCTTCTCTGATGACGCGACAAATTCTGAGTTTTTGGCACTCGTTTAGCAAAGCCCATCAGACTGCATTTATGCCTGAAAGAAAAACGGTGTCCTTGGGGTTCAAAATAAACCGACTCAAGACCTCTTCTCGCCTGTGCAATTTTTGACCATATATCTTATCGGGTGAAAGGTCATTAATTGATTTATTTTGCTTCCGGTTCCATTAGAGCAGCAGTATCTGGGTTTAGTCCACAGCAGGAGGACAGATGCGCCTTTGCAGGACAAGCTCTACGCCTTCTACAAAGAGAGAAACACAGCGCTGAGCTTGGACGGTGACACGTGGCTGCCCTTTGTCGCCCAGGTTTGCACGGTAAGGATGAAGAGGCCGTGTCGTCCGTACAGCTGCCGATCATTAGGATTTCACTGACTGAGGTTCCATTCTTTTTATTTTTTTATTTTTGATTCATTCCTTTATTCATTTCCTTATCGATTCCTCTTGTATAACTTATAAGGCCCCTTACAACCTTAGTAGATAGAACTCAATTTACTCCGTTCATTACGAATTTACTCACGAATTAGCGCTCTATGATCACTACTTCTGTCTCATACTTGCGTTTCAGGACAGTCAATTTTATTTTATTTTTTTGAAAAGTGTGAAGTCATTTCAATGTGGGTGGGTGTTTTAAAATGAATTGAAGTGTTAGCAAAAAGTACACTTCAGTGAATGAATTCAACCTGTTTTGGCACGAGTTTTCCTGAATTCAATCTCAAACTGTTCATTGTTTTCATGATGGAAAGCATCGCGTAATGGGGCCCCGGCTTCAGTCAGGAAGCATCCAGCCCAACATTGAAAAGAGGACTCATTGTTCGGGTGGATATGGGCGTCTCCACCCACGGGTACGGATTAAGAGAGTGGGGACAGAGTCTTACTTGTCTGACTTTTATTAAGGAAAGAACAGAAAGGCTCGCTGGCCAAAAGGATAAATACTTAAGTGAGTGACAGTCAGTTTGGGCGCCGGAGGAAGGACGCTCCACTCTGGCCGCAGGTTGGCGGGCGTGCGCCGTTCACTCTCTGCCAGACGGACAAACATTAAGAAAACTAGCCGCCCGGGGTCGGACGGAAGGAAGGACGTTTTTTATTTGTCTGCACATGAATTGTTCTTCTGTCTAGCAGAAGACTATGGCTGAGGGCCGCCTCTAACCACAGTTCCCTTTTGCAATGGCTGTGGTCACGTGTTCGCTCTAGAAAGACAAAGGTGGACCCAAAAACTTGTTCCAGATGCAATGGACGTCCCAGTTCAACGCCAGGCTCTTCTGTGGAGACCGCAGCAGCAGGCAGCGCTTCTCTGAGCTGCTGGACGTGGCTGCCCTCCACGCAGAGCGCTGGCAGGACACCAAAGTCTACGCACTCTTCAAAAACGAATGGTAGGACTCTGTTGTCCAGCAGAGAGGGGGAGAGAGTGTGATGATGATGATGATTATTATTTTTATTATTTATTATTAAAATTCTGGCTCCCATTATCCATAACTGTTCAAGAAAGAACTGGAGCGGGATGCTGACTTTATTTGCTTTTCTCAGGTTATGATTGGGTAGTGCTCCCTCTAGTGGTTTAAAATCATAACTAAGGGGCATTAGCCTTTCTCCCTCAAACTTTTATATGATATAATTACTCAAGATTTTAAGTCCAAATTGCTTTAACAAACCACTTTTTTAGCCTTTTAAAATGAATTAGCTTCCTGCCTTTTTTTTTTTTTTTTTTTTTTGAATAATCAAACCGAGTGTGCTTGGTAAAATCTAGAACAGTGTTTTTAATGTTTAAGACACACTCCAGTCATCTCTAAAACAGAAGAAAATCATTCAAATCATTTTCATTCAGATCATTTTAAAGGAGCTTTCTCGCCACACCGTTCAGAGTTTCCAAAACCCCAGAACGGAAACTTAATATTAGATTAAGAAAAATACAACTGAAGAAATGTGAGCGATTACCAGGAAAGTGTTCAGGGGTGTAATGTCGAATGTGTGCGGTACGAACTAGTCCAGGGGCTGAAACTCGACAGACTTGAGGTGTGAATGTGGTTAAGCGCAGGAAATGAACGAATACTACACTGATGCTATGGCTGCGGTCCCCTGTGGTGCAGCGCTGTCCAACCATCCACTACTTTTGTCTCTTCCAGGGCCATGACTGCCGTCTGCGTCTACACAATACAGGATATTGAGAACGTCTTTTCCACCTCCCCATTCAAGGGATATGATGGCACGATCCCCAATCCAAGGCCTGGCACAGTGAGTGCCGTTCGTCAAAGCGACACTTTTTGTGGATGTTGATTGAATTGTGCAGTTTGCATAACATATCACACTATATCACGGGAGACGCACATCCAAGTCAGTGACCAATGAGGTTTTTTTTTAGTTTTTCTTCCCTCGTTGGTTATTTTAAAAAGTGACGAATTTGGCACACGAGCAGCTATCCCCTGGCTGACTGGCGACCTGGCTCAATCTCCGTCTCTTCTCCCCCCCCCCCCCCCAGTGTATGGACGACAGCACATTACTTACGCGAGAGGTGCTGGAGGTTATGGACAAGCACCCGGAGATGAGCGACAGCGTCCTGCCCCTCGCTGCCGGCGGACCCGTCCTGGTCAGTCCCCACCACTACACGCGCATCCGCGCGGACGAGGTGCGGGTCAAAGGGGGCGAGCCCCGCGTCGTCCTCTTACTGTCCCTCGGTGAGTGATGTCATGGTATTCTTGTGTGATGATGTCACTGAAAGGGAGGTCAGCAGAGCACTGACGTCACTGGAGAGAGGGAGAGCGGGTCAAGTAGAGTTTGTGAGAGCAGCGTTTCTCAAATGGGGCTACTCCTACCCCTAGGGTACTGCGGGGTTTGGTCTACCACGCGCCGCCCAAGTGGCGTTTCGGGGCCCTCCGGCACAGAGACACAGAAGACGGGGGCTGTGAACACCAGTCTCCTATGGCGGCAGATGGGCCGGGTCAGCCAGAAGACCTAGTTTATTTCTAGGGAACAGAAATGGAAGAAACTCCTCCTACAGCAGGTTCTGTCGCAAAGTGACGGGGCGTGGCAGCTCCACGGACAATGCGGCGACGTGTCGGCGTGGCTGACACATCTACCACCTGGTGTCGGACTCCCCGAAGCCGCCGAGTAATGAATTTCTTGTTTCTCAAGTCTACGCAGCATCCTGCGCCGGGGCTTTAGCTCGGACGGGGAGAAAGTTTCAAGATCTTTAGAGAATCGTAAGGAACGAGCAGTGAGGGGGGCTTAGGAAAAAAAAAAAAAAAGAAAATCCTTAAATGTGTGAGGCTGTCTGTTGGTGTATTCCCTGCAGGATGAACTTGATATCACACTCACCAGAGACATTTGGAAACCTGAGTGCGCTGCTTCAGGCGGAGGCGAATTTCCAAAGAAGTAGAACGTGGCCTTCAACCTCTTCCATCTTTAATCAAAAGCCGCTCGACCTCTGCTCTACCTCCCTCCTCTCAGCCTGCTTCGACTCCTTCACTCTGTTATTATGGAATCCAATATGATGACATCATTTGATTGCTTAATTTCCCGATAGAAAGATGTAATGCCATATAGAATTGTCCAGTGTTTGACCTGTTTTTTTGTTTTTCTTGTTTGTTAGTCATGGCGGGTTTCTAATTCAGGCTCAGTCAGACCCGGTCTGGTGGTTCTACCCAGTGTGAGGTGGAGAACATCAGAGGCGGCAGGCTGAACCACAGCCCTTCTGCTGACCACAGACAGGGGGTGGGGGAGTCGCCGAAGTATCAAAAATCTAACTTAATCCTTGACATTGTTCCCCCCCCCCCCCCCCCCCCCCACCGCCCCCGAAGAGAACGGAAGGGTTCACAAGGTTCTGCAGAACGACAGCCAGGCCTTCCTCATGGCAGAGTACCACCCCTTCAACCACAGCACCCACATCCTCAGCATGACGCTTCACTCCTCCGCCGTGAGTCGCACCTCCCAGACACTGCTCCCGGGCTCGTGAACATTTCCCAGATAACCCGGCACGCTGACGTTCTTTGCTCCCGCGGTCGGGGTCTGAGGTTTCAGCGGAGGCTGACGCCCAAGGTGGTCGGGCGGGGCGGACGGCGAGGACGGACGCGCCCCTCGCCCCGGGGCAACGACGTGCGCACGGGGCTTTAACTGCGCGTGCGCCGGTGTAAATGCATGAGCTCGTAGGTTGACATTCCAGCGCGATAAACCGATCCGTCCTCATGGACCAGCCTGTGTTCTCGGGGGGAGGGGAGGGAAGAATGGACCCATGTTGCCATGATCCGGTGTTGTTCATTCATTACCACCCTCCGTGTTTTGGCGGCGGGCAGCGGCGGCTCTATGTGAGCTCCGGCCGGGAGCTGGTGCAGGTGGACCTGCAGAGCTGTGGCCACTACGGAGCCCGGTGCCAGGACTGCGTGCTGGCCAGGGACCCCTACTGCGGCTGGAACGGGACCCACTGCGCCCCAGCGACACCGTGAGACGCCTCCCTTTTCTTTCCTTTTCTCCCCCCCGCCCCCCCAATTTCTCCACCTCCACCTCCTCCTCCACCTGCTTCTACTCTGCCTCCACCTGCTTTACTCTATCGGGGCCTGATTATGGAATGCCACGTATGACATGATCCCATGCTCAGTTTGTCGATGGAACGTTATGTGACGTAATGTGATGTCTGATGATCTGGGGGTTTTTTCGTAGGTGATAATGAATTCATCTTAATCCGATAATGATAAATAACGAATATTATATATTTGAGCCCGGTGTTTTGCTCGATACTCCAACATCTAAACTCAATTTGGAAAGATAATGAGTGATTAATACAATTTCTGCCCTCATTCTGTTTCTGGCTAACCTAGTTTCCATGCAGCCCGCGGCTTGGAGCCAGCAACTCTGTGGTTATTTGGTATGGCAGCGGAACATTGCAGACACAGGCGTGCACAGAGAGCTTTACACATACTTCTCTAAAAGGGGAAGAGGCTAAAAACAGAACAGCACCATCAGTCAGATGCAT
The DNA here is from genome assembly GCF_960531495.2 of Zeus faber. Classification (NCBI taxonomy): domain Eukaryota; kingdom Metazoa; phylum Chordata; class Actinopteri; order Zeiformes; family Zeidae; genus Zeus; species Zeus faber. The sequence goes on along the minus strand of NC_137190.1, from coordinate 7,935,811 downwards.
CGAGTCAAAGTTTATTCAAAGTGAAATATTTGATAGTGAAATATACTTTACATAACGATTTAAAGATAATAAAAAACACCTGGTCAGAATAAAGAGGAATAAAGACACTGTTGTCATGGCTGCGTTTCCTCCTCCTCCTCCTCCTGGGGGTCTTGAGATACTCAAACTCCCCCAGTCGTCGCACACTCGTCAGACCCTGGAAGCACATCACATCCTGTGTGATCTTTATGTAAAAGGAACTGAAATGAGGACGTTTCGATTGATTCAAATATTTTACGTGGAGTGAACGTCTCTGCCCACAGTTTCATACAAAAGAGCCCTTGAGCAGAGGCTGGAATGGCATTACGCAGAAGTGACAACCCGACACGCTGGAATTACTCAATTTGGCCCTCTGTATATTCCAGATTCTCATTTGGCTCCTTCCAACCGACAAAATGTCAGAATGTCCCCACCTCACATATCACACACGGAGGAGGAAGTAACTGCCGTTCCGATCTGACTCCTCATGTGAGCTACAGAAACACCTGAAGCTGTGAAAGTTGTGCAAAAGGTGGTGGTTGTGGTGGTGGCTGCGGCATTGCAACACTGCAACACGCTCAGAGGATTTAAAAAAAATGGGCACCCTCAGGCTGTGGCCAAACCGAACATGAGCAGCGTATGAGTCAAAGTGTCAGTCATGGCCGTTTCTCTTTTTATTCGATTTTATTGTTTTATCTTTATTTCAACGCTTCCTTTCACAGTGAAACGCGGCAGGATGTGGCGAGAGGCAACCACTCCGTGTGCCGGTCGGAGCAGCAGAACGACACCAAGAGAGGTACGGCGCGAAATGGCCCCCTCTGTTTCGTAGCGATCCCGTAGGTGGGGCACCGACACCAAATGACTCACTGTGACTCGCAGGCGGGCGAGGTTCGCCGGTGCGTGTGTGGGCGGGGGGAGGCTTTGGAGGACAAGCCGACAGCAAATCACTACGTTCTGCGGCGGGAAAGCTTTCCCCCGGGGGGGCCGGTTGGACCCCCCCGGCGTCACGCCCCAAGTTCTACCGGAAGCGACTCCGCTGATCATGACGATGACGCAGAAGTGAATTGAGCTGGGAGCCAAAATATTATGGTCGCAAACGCTGGTGGGACCGGGGCCTGAGGCCAAATGTACAGGTCTGAGTGCAAGTCAAGAAAGCGATAGAAAAACAGTGTAATAATGATGTGAATAAACAGAAGGTAACGCGGGGGGGGGGGGGGGGGTTGTCATGACAACGGCCCAGAGATATTGACATGGATTTGGCGTCGCGCCGGCGGCAAGACATCATGATGATCCGTGCAAATTGGAAGAGGCTGCTTACTGACATTTCCTCTGAGGGGTTTTTTGGGCTCTTGCGTCGAGAAAACGATTCTCTCGCCCCTGCGCCGTGAGTCTCCGTCGGGCGGTCCGACGCTGGAGGGAAGGGTGGAGTTCAGAACGGGATAATTAAGATAATACTTATTAAAAAAAAAAACACAAAAGAATAAAAAACATTTCCGAGGCATCACCGCAGCACGGTGCTGAAACCTCCGCCGCGGCAGGAATAAATTAATTGTTGAGCAGCAATAAGAATGGATAATCCTTTTAATTAAACCAACACCGTTTGGCCTTAGGAGCCTTGACAAAGTTGCTAAAGTGCCGAGACAAAGTACTTGTGTGTGTACTTTGTGACTTTCTACCTGAGTGGTTATTTATAAGGAGGCTACATCCGTAACTAAGAAGGTTATTTATTATAATTATTATTCACTACAAAAACATTCTTTGTTTGGTTAAAGCAGCCACGATGTCTGTTCAAAGTGGCGATACTTTTCACTGCCCTACATGTCGAAACACTTTCCCTTCTCGAATTAGAGAGCAGGTAAAAGGTCCGAAATCTTCCCTCACTCTGCCGCCGAACATGTTCTTAAACCCTCAACTTGCCCCCCGGTGGGGATTAATAAAGCCTCGTCTGGTCTTCAAGGGGTGGTGCTGTTTTCCGTGGCCAGGGCGCCTCCAGCTGAAGACGCCTCGGGTCCGTCCCGGTCGGGGCACTTCCTGCGTTGCCCCGTCTCCTCGTACCACGCCGCCTACGCCTGGCGTCACCACGGCAACCGGACCGCCTGCGACCCCACGGAGCGGCAGTGCCTCCTGCTGATCGACGACCCGGGCCCGCGCGACGAGGGCACCTACCGCTGCGAGTCGGAGGAGCTGGGCTTCAGGCGGACCCTGGTTGAGTACCAGCTGCGGCTGCTGAGGAGGGCGGCGGCGGCGGTGGCGGCTGCGGCGCCCGGGTTGGGACCCCTGGCCTGGGTTTGTCCGGTGGTTCTGGTCCTCAAGGCCCTGCTCGGATAGACGCCCGACCCTGGAGGAGGAGGCTCCGCCGTCTCTGCTACACGTGATCATCACACGTTGAATTCGTCATCTCAGTCCCCTTCAATGGAGCTGAATTGATTCCACCGTTTTGGCGTCGTGGGGCAGAAACGTCACGTTTTTTTTGTTTTGTTTTGTTTTTTTTACAATGGGGCAACCGCACCACCTCCCTCTTGCCCCGGTGTGCTGCGTGTTGCAGCTTGGTGTGTGGCGGTCCTCTGGAGCGATTAAGTCCTCGGTTGACTTATTGACTGAAGCGTTTTGATGCTGAACTTCAAAAACCTTTTTTTTTTTTTTTTTAGCATTTATAATATTTAAGTTTATTATGTTCGTAATGGAGGTTCAAACACATCCACACACACGTGAGAACATTTGATCTGTATAAAGTGACACCTACATATGTATATAAAATACTCTGTTGATGGAACTCATTTCTTGTGGCAAAACACATACTGTGTACAAAGCAATAGTGTGTGTGTGTGTTTTTGTTTTGGGGAAAATACGGATGATTGTGTGTGGATACAAATGTCAGTTTCTTTGAGAAGCGAGTTGGAATATAGTTGTAGTTTTGTTTCAGTCGTGTGAATGATAGAGGAAAGAAAATAAACAGCAAAAAGTCCTTTGAAAATAGCTGACTCATTTTGAAAACCTCTCCATATGTTCCTGAAATGACCAGTGTCATCAATGGGCCAAAAAAAAAAAAAGGCTCTGAATGTCCTGGCCCATCAGGCGTTCGAGCTCAGAAAAAACCTGCTCTGAATAAGCAAAACAAGTGCGATGGATAGAGGTAAATCTTTCACAACTGTTTAGGGATTTAGTTATTTAGTAATGATCTGTTACAGAAGGTGTTTGGACATTCGTCCTTAGGTTTTAATATGTTGCCGTTTTCTCAGGGGCTTGTTTGTACTTTACCGTGTCTCACATTGCTGTGAAACTTGGGTCACTTTAGCCTTTGC